>NC_079407.1:4401167-4496167 GCF_029220125.1 Pseudoliparis swirei
CGGGGACCGCGTGTACCGTCGCTTCCGCGTGATCATCTAATTCACAGGTGTCTAACATAAGGCTCTCGGGCCAAATCCGGCCCCCCATGCAATTTGATGTGGCCCCTGACGGCTTGAAAGACACGCAATCACCTTTTCTTCAAGAAATTTAAGAAAAATATCCTGTGCTTTTATTTTGAAGGTTTCAAATTTAATGGATTTATGTTGTCATATTGGAGAAATGTGCTTATGTACAATATTCCTACACCCAAAAAAATGATAATAAAATGCAAAGAGTTATTTCACAATATGTTTGGGAGTAGTTTATATATTTATGTTTCAGTTACAACCGGCCCTTTAAGAGGCAGCCATGATGCTGATGATGATGCCCACAGTGAAAATGAGTTTGACACCCCTGATCTTATTGGACGACAATCTGATTTTTCTTTTGTTTTTTTATGCTAATTTTGTGGCTTTAAAAACAGAGTGAATACACGTGTGGAAGTGGTGTGTATGAGTGTGTGTGTGTTTGGGGGGGGATTCAAGGCGCCCTGCTATGTTTGTTTTTTCATATGTGACGCGGTTCAAATTTCAGTCCGCAATTATCTTTCTTTCATTCACTGATTAGAATAAATCTGCGTCTCCACACAATAACACTCTTCCCTTAAAGTTAATTTCCCAAGTTGTCATCTGGTACCTTGATGAAACGCATTGATGCCGGAGCACGGGCTTCTATAATGAGTACATTTCCATACGCTGCGGTGTGGCAGTGACAGCTTGTAGCGTTCAGTGTATGAGCAGAGCGTCGATACACGGTGGGAAGAAAACATGAATCCTCCAATAACCTGTCAGGAAGAATCAATGCAGAGATGCATTGAAGTTGATCTCAGTATCGCCGAAATAGGGCGAATAAGTACAGATGAGCGTCCTTTGTAACTCGTCGGTTGTTTGTACCGTGTCACAGAGATGCATGATGGGAGAGTTTTCTCTCCTCAACATAGCAGATTCACCAAAACAATCACTTCATGCAGCTGAACATACCTCGAAGCGTCTTTGGACTGGAATCAGGTTAATTATCGAGTTATTTCTGCTTGCTCAAGCAATTCGTTTCTTTAATCCCACGGCTGCGTCTCTCAGGAGCCGCTTCACGAAGTGCGAACGCACACTTCCTGTTCCGGAGGTTAAAATAGACCCACGACGAAACCTCGCGGACTAGAACGCCGATTGGTTCGGGGGCGGGGCCATGAGGAGATTGTTTGATAATTTGCACACAATGACATAATTGTGAGAAGAAACGTGACATCAAAAAAGCGTCATCAGCCAGCTCCTCGTTTCTGGCTCCTTCCTCCTCCTCCTCCTCCTCCTCATCGCGGAGTGCTTTGGAGATCGTCTAACACGCCACCGTTAAGATGAGAGAGCAATTAGTGTCAGAAAGCATCACTCCGACACACCATTACCTAGCATCGGTTTAGTGCGTACGCGGATGGACGAGGAGGAGGCGGAGCTTATAAACCTTTCGTGTTGAGGTGAAACAAAAAGAACCGGCGATGGCTCTGGATTCCGGGTTACGGTACCCGATCCGTGCCGAACGCCTGTTTGAAAGTCTTTCGGAAGAGCAGATTGTCGTGCATGCCAATGTTTGCGTGTGTTTCTTGGTTTTATCTCCCATAAATTCATCGTTGTAGAGCTCTACAGTTACGCCATCAAAGGAACGCCAAAGGTCTTTGAATGGAGCGCGAGTGTCCTCGAAGGGGTAGCACCCTTGATACACTCGCCTTCTTCTAATATAACGTTTGCTTAAATTACAGAGCGGCAGGTTCACCGTGAACTATTCTTCGACGTTTTTAATCAATTTAGAAGCGTCACAGTCTGAGAGGGTTTCCAAGCAGACTCTCAAAGGGGAAGGCGAGGAATTCACAGACGATCCGAAGCGATGTCGAATATTCCCTCTAATATGCCGGAGCCATCATAACATGTTGAGTTCACGGTTAATATTTTAAATATTTACCTACTTCCAGCAGGGTAATAATTATGGGTTCGTTAATCTCGGGAGAAATCCTTTTCTTTTTCAGAATTTCCATTTCAATAGGAACGAGCGACGGATCACACAGGAAATAGCGAGGATTCTTCTTCTCAGGCGACCATTCGGGCGTCCCGTTTGTCCGAGACCACGCCGAGCCGTCCGGGAACGAGAGATCGCAGACGGATGAAAAGGTTTTTATCGCTTTAATGCCTCCGTAGAATCGCACTGGGTCACGATGTGGAGTTCTCTGAGCGTAGCCGAACGTCTTAACGCCGTTCCTGCCTGGCGATGAAGTCCCAAAGGTATACGCTATGTCAATGATCACGGGGAGGTCAACCGCTTGCCGTACCTGTCAGAAGAATTACTCCCCGACAAAGTGCCTTTCTGGAGCAAATCTTCTAATTAACAGTTACTTTTAAGTATTACACATTTTTCAACTGCCATGTCAGCAGAAAGAAAAGCACTCTCGCGTTCCCCCTTTGCTGTCATGCCTTGATTCACTTGCCTTTTTTTTATTCGCCCATAATTAATAAAAGTCCAACGTCGCTGTACACTGCTGTTGACTTGATGTCCACATACACACACCTGGAATTAACAAACAATCTAAATCTGAATAGGGGGACAACGTTATTTCGTGCAGTTAGAAAGGTATTGTGGTCGGATCTCAGCTCGGTGTTCAAGCTGAGATCCATATCCGAGTGATCGAAATGATGACCTTTATCACGCCTGGTCTACAATACATAGGCGGTCACGATGCACCTGAACCGCCGGTGTATTGTAGACCAGGCGTGAGCAAAGGTCATCATTTCGATCACTCGGATACAAAATACGTGTCAACACCAGGTCCTCATGATTCTCAGTGGAAACTAAACTTTACTGTAGCCTTCTCATGTTCCTCAGAAAGGTAGTATTATATCAGACACATGAATATTTCTTCAATCACTGACAACATACATGTAACAGACGTAACCATCATACATGGAACGCTAGTTCAGGTCACTTGATGTATTCCTCAAACCCAAGAGCAAACCTCCTTAAACTTACAGCTATTTTATGCTTGGAATTTACTACCTCATCATCTCCTATGTAGCCATCTGATCTTTATTTGTATAAATTACTGACGTGCTGCTCACTATACATCCTGGTCCTCGACTAAACTTTATTCATATTTTTATTATTCTGTTTATACTATTTTTAACTTTTTTTCACGTCATGTTTTGCATGTTTGTATATATGTACATGTTTGTATATATGTACATGTTTGTATGTATTACATGTTTGTATGTATTACATGTTTGTATGTACATGTTTGAATTACATGTTTGTATGTATTACATGTTTGTATGTATTACATGTTTGTATGTACATGTTTCTATGTACATGTTTGTATGTATGACATGTTGTATGACATGTTTGTATGTACATGTTTGTATGTATTACATGTTTGTATTACATGTTTGTATATATTACATGTTTGTATTACATGTTTGTATATATGTACATGTTTGTATGTATTACATGTTTGTATGTATTACATGTTTGTATGTATTACATGTTTGTATGTACATGTTTGGATTACATGTTTGTATGTACATGTTTGTATGTACATGTTTGGATTACATGTTTGTATGTACATGTTTGTATGTACATGTTTGTATGTATTACATGTTTGTATTACATGTTTGTATATATGTACATGTTTGTATATATGTACATGTTTGTATATATGTACATGTTTGTATGTATTACATGATTGTATGTATTACATGTTTGTATGTACATGTTTGTATGTACATGTTTGTATTACATGTTTGTATGTACATGTTTGTATGTACATGTTTGTATTACATGTTTGTATGTATTACTTGTTGTCCTTTCTGTGGATCCCAGGAAGATTAGCGGTCGCTAAGACGTTAGCTAACGCGGATCCAGTGAATAAACTAATAAACTAAACTTAACATGTTGTTGTTTTTTGTCTTATGTCCCGTGTACCACTAGACCGGCAACACGTTTCTTAACCTGAAGTAAAGCCACTCCCACTGTCGAGTAGGAGACTGTGGCAGCGGGGGGGTGCGGAAGCACAGCTGCAGAGCGGGGGAAGCGGGGGTGTGGCTCGAGGAACGGTGCCGGAGTGGCAAAGTGGCCTCAGCTGCACCAAATTAGGTGTGTTTTCTGTCCAATATATGTACAGAGCTAGCGAGGGAGCGGGAGAAGAGGACCTGGCAGCAGAGCAGCAGCGTCCTGGGAGCCGGAGACTCAATAAAACGTTGTTCTTCCTGTCAAACCCGCTGGTGCGTGTCCACTTTGTGCCCCGGAGACCCACGGTCTATTACAGTGGAGCCCAACAAAGGAGGGCAGCACGGATACGCAGGCTCAGCAGGCGGGGGCACCGGCCCAGCCGCTCATGGCCTTAGGGCAGATGCTGGAGAGGATCACGGCTATGCAGCGCGAGGAGGCGGTGACAACCAGGCAATTTCTGGGGGCGCTTCACGACCAAGCCCAGATGCACTCGGCGGCCCTGGAGCGGTTGCTGGCCGGCCGATCATCGGCAGCTCCGGTACCGATGGGACCTTCGAGGCTGGCAGGGGTAGTCCTGCAAAAGATGACAGCAGATGACGACGTAGTCGTACCTCGAAACCTTCGAGGCTACAGCGGAGGCGTGCGGCTGGCCGGCGGACGAGTGGGCGGTCCGTCTCTTGCCTCTGCTGACCGGAGAGGCGCAGACAGCAGCACTAGGGCTACCCCCGGCAGCCAGGCGGGCGTACGCGGATATCCGCAAGGCGGTCGTGGACAGGCTCGGCCTGTCCCCGGAGGACCACCGACGGAGGTTCCGGGAGGCCAAGCTGGGGCCCGAGGACCGGCCGTTCGCGTTCGCCCAACAGCTAATGGATGCCGCAAACAGGTGGCTGCAACCCGGGGACTCCGCAGCGGCACAGGCGGTGGTGGAGCGAATCGTCCTGGAGCAGTTTGTCGGCGGGCTCCCGGCCCGCACATCGGCTTGGGTCCGCTGCCATCGGCCGATGGAGATGGAGGCCGCTATCACCCTGGCGGAGGACCACCTGGCGGTCCATGGCCCAGGGAAGGGAGATGGCGATCGGCCGCCGTCTACTGGCCGGCCGGTGCCCGGCCAACGAAGGAGGCTGCCTCCGCAGCAACCGTCACGGCCGGCGCCGTGGCCGACACCCCTCCCTCGGGTCCCCGAGCCAGTGTCCTCGACCGGCCCCGGTACTCTTCCTGGCCCACAGGGGGTCTTTCAAGCGCCAGGGCAGGAGTGCTGGAGATGCGGGCAGCCCGGGCACTTCCGGAGGGAGTGTCCATTGATGGAGGTGGGCCAGGTGATCCGGGTTGCCGGCTCTCCAGCCTCCTCCCCCGGTCCGGGACCGACGTACCGCGTTCCGGTAAGAATCCAGGGGGGTACACACCAGAGCCTGGTTCGACCGGGGGCATTGGTGGAGGCGTTGTGGGTGAAAATACGGTGTGTGCATGGGGACATTCACGAGTATCCTATGGTGGCAGTGGAAATTAGATACGGGGGAAAAAAACATAATGTGAAGGTCGCGGTTAGCTCCCGCCTTACGCACCCCTTAATCTTGGGAATCGATTGGCCGGGGTTTAATAAATTAATGGGGAAGGCTGCGGGGGTGCGTTCACGGCAGACAGGGTCATGCGATGTGTGCGCCGTGCTCAGCGGTGACGCGAGGTTGTCCGACACTGCAGACGGGGAGGGGGAACCAGCGGAGCCTCCGCTGGAGACTCCGCCGGCTCCCGAGTTCCACTCCATGGAAGATTTTCCACTCGAGCAGTCTCGGGACGATACTCTACGCTCAGCCTTTGACCAAGTGATACGAATTGATGGTCAGTTGGTGCACCCTGACGCAGCGCAGACATATCCGCACTTCACATTGATCAGGGACAGACTGTACAGAGTGAGCCGTGACACTCACAGGGTAGGAAAGCACCCAGTTACTTGTGCCGAAGAGCCGCCGGGAAATTATTTTTCAGGCGGCTCACTATAACCCAATGGCTGGTCACATGGGATATGATAAAACTCTGGACCGGATAATGGCCCGATTTTATTGGCCGGGCATCCGGGCGGATGTGCGCCGTTGGTGTGCGTCCTGCACGGAGTGTCAATTGGTAAACCCTCCGGCCATTCCGAGGGCACCGTTACGGCCGCTGCCATTAATGGAGGTTCCATTCGAGCGAATCGCTATGGACCTCATCGGGCCATTTCACCGGAGTGCACGCGGATATCGCTTTGTGTTAGTCCTCGTGGATTACGCAACACGTTATCCGGAGGCGGTGCCATTGCGCAACATCTCCGCAAAGAGTGTCGCGCAGGCGCTGTTTCAGGTCATCTCCCGAGTCGGAATCCCGAAAGAGATTCTGACGGACCAGGGCACCCAGTTCATGTCAAGAACACTGAGAGAACTTTACGGGTTACTGGGCATCAAGTCTATTCGGACCAGTGTGTACCACCCACAGACCGACGGTCTGGTGGAGCGTCTGAATAAAACTTTGAAGTCCATGATCCGTAAATTTATTAATGATGATGAACGTAATTGGGATAAATGGCTTGACGCTCTGTTGTTTGCAGTTCGGGAGGTTCCCCAGGCCTCCACGGGATTTTCTCCCTTTGAACTGTTGTTCGGTAGGACTCCGCGGGGGGTGCTCGACCTCATTAAGGAAAACTGGGAGGTGGGGCCGAGCACCAGTAAAAACGAGATCCAACACGTCCTGGACCTGCGAGCAAAGCTCCACACACTGGGTCAGCTGTCACGTGAGAATTTGCTCCAGGCCCAGGAGCGTCAGCAGCGGCTGTACAACAGAGGTGCCAGGCTGAGACAATTCACACCGGGAGAGAAGGTACTTGTATTGCTTCCTTCTTCCAGCTCTAAACTCCTCGCCAAGTGGCAAGGGCCCTTCGTGGTCACACGACGAGTGGGGGATGTCGACTATGAGGTGGTGCGTTCTGATAGGGGCAGAGCTACACAGATTTACCACCTCAACCTCCTAAAAGCATGGAGGGAGGCGGAGTCGGTTTCTCTGGTGTCCTCGGTATCTGAGAGAGAGGAGCTGGGGCCTGAGGTCCCAAAATCCACTAATCCGGCCTCGCTCCTTTGTGAAGACCGCCTCCGGGACCCAGAAAACAGACATTGCCCGGTTGCAAAAGCAGTTTGCTGATGTGTTCTCTCTCCTTCCAGGACGCACAAACCTCATAGAGCACCAGATTGAGACGCCTCCAGGCGTGGCGGTGCGGTCATGCCTACAGGTTACCTGAACACAAGAAAAAGGTGGTTCAGCGGGAATTAGCGGCCATGCTGGAAATGGGGGTAATAGAAGAGTCCCACAGTGCCTGGTGTAGTCCCATTGTTCTTGTGGTCAAGAAGGATGGGTCTATACGGTTCTGCGTGGAGTATCGCAGGGTGAACGATGTGTCACGGTTCGATGCTTACCCAATGCCCCGGGTCGACGAACTCCTGGACCGACTGGGCACTGCGTGTTTCTTTACGACACTGGATTTAACCAAGGGCTACTGGCAGATTCCTCTGTCGCCAGAGTCCAAGGAAAAAACGGCCTTCTCCACTCCGTTTGGTTGTACCAATTTACCACGCTTCCCTTTGGGTTGATCGGGGCCCCGGCCACCTTTCAGCGCCTCATGGACCGGGTGCTGCGTCCGCACGCTGCATATGCTGCCGCCTACCTGGATGATGTGATCATACACAGCACCACCTGGGCGGAGCATGTGCAGCGGGTGGGCGCGGTGCTGGAGTCCCTGAGGCAGGCGGTGCTTACGGCCAACCCGGGGAAGTGTGCAGTTGGACGGAGGGAGGTACGGTATCTGGGGTACCACTTGGGTGCCGGGCAGGTGCGCCCTCAGGTGGACAAGACCGCCGCCATCGCAGCCTGTCCGCGGCCCAAGACTAAAAAAGAGGTGAGGCAGTTCTTGGGGCTGGCGGGCTATTACAGGCGGTTCATCCCAAACTTCGCAGAGCTGACCAGCCCCTTGACCGACCTGATCCGGAAAGGTGCCTCAGATCCGGTCCAGTGGACGGAGCGGTGCCAGTTGGTGTTTGAGGAGGTAAAGCAAGCTCTCTGTGGGGAGCCACTCCTCCACACACCTAACTTCTCTCTCCCTTTTACTCTGCAGACTGATGCGTCGAACAGAGGGCTGGGGGCCGTTTTGTCCCAGCAGGTAGGGGGGTTTGACCGCCCCGTGCTGTACATCAGCCGCAAGCTGTCGGAGAGGGAGGGCAGGTACAGCACGGTGGAGAAGGAGTGCCTCGCCATCCGGTGGGCGGTCGACTCCCTGCGCTACTACCTCCTGGGACGCTCATTCACCCTCTGGTCGGACCACGCCCCGCTCCAATGGCTCCACCGCATGAAAGATACCAACGCCCGAATCACTCGGTGGTATCTGGCTTTACAGCCTTTTAATTTCAAGGTGATCCATAGGCCGGGACGAGATGGTCGTGGCCGACTTCCTCTCCCGCTCTCATGGGGGGGAGGGGGAGTAGGTTAGGCCGGATGTTGCCCCGGCCTAAGTTGGGCGGTGGAGGTATGTGGCAGCGGGGCGGTGCGGAAGCACAGCTGCAGAGCGGGGGAAGCGGGGGTGTGGCTCGAGGAACGGTGCCGGACTGGCAAAGTGGCCTCAGCTGCACCAAATTAGGTGTGTTTTCTGTCCAATATATGTACAGAGCTAGCGAGGGAGCGGGAGAAGAGGACCTGGCAGCAGAGCCTGTCAAACCCGCTGGTGCGTGTCCACTTTGTGCCCCGGAGACCCACGGTCTACTACAGAGACCAATAAAAGTGTTTTCCAGAGAAAGCCGTCGACCCACAGCGCACCAATGTGCCAAGACGCTTGAACACATCAACTCAATTAATGGTTACCAGGAAAAGAAAAGTCCCGTGGGGATATTGGATGTTTGCGTGGCTGACAGGTAATGGAATAATCATTCTGATGTTATATATGAGGTTACAACACTTTCTTCTTCTGGACGATTTCTGTCAAGAGCGTCTCGGGCTTTGTGATGTTCGTTTTTGTATGGATTCACGAAGGAGCCCCCGGCATCTTATTGATGCGTCTCCGTTGTAGTGAAGTCAGATGCATGAAAAAAAATCACCCAATGCACAGTGTGCATGATGTCAAAAGCAGAGTTTAGAGCAAAGGTTCTCAACCTTTTTTAAGTTCTGTACCAACTGTGAAAAATATTTTTTTAGCCGAGTACCCCTGACTTGAAAAAAAGATGTAATAGCAGCTTTTTGCACATAATATATACAATTCAGTTTATGAACTTACACTTATGTTTCATTAAATATTTATTAAATAAGGCTTTTTAATGGATTTTTAAATATATTTAAGACAAATTTCCCGTATATCCTAGAAGGCCTTCACGTATCCCCGAGAGGGCCTTCACGTATACTCTAGAAGGCCTTCACGTATCCCCTAGAAGGCCTTCACGTATCCCCGAGAAGGCCTTCACGTATACTCTAGAAGGCCTTCACGTACCCCCTAGAAGGCCTTCACATACCCCCTAGAGGGTCTTCACGTACCCCCATTTGAAAACCACTGGTTTAGAGCATGGCGTCGGGCTGACGGTGATGTGTGCAAAGACACGTTTAAGTCGCCGCGTGGCAAAGTGAACCACTTTGGATGCAAAGTACGCAACTGAGTTTCCGTCTTCGAGCCAGAGGGAATGGGAAGGGAAGACCCCCCCCCCCCCCCCGTATGGCTTTTGATGCAACCGATGACTTATCACGTCCAAAGACAATCTCCTGCGTGATTACGGCCACAGATATCCGAACTCATCGTCTGCGTCGAGGGAGAACAGAGTCAAACGAAGAGAGAGAGAGAGCCTCGTTATGTTGTCCAATTAGATGGTGTTATTCGTGTGCGTGTGAACACCCGGGAGATCTTGTTTAGTCTCCTTTCATTTGGCTCCACCGGCGTTCCATTTCAATTGATTGTTTTCACGATAATGGAGTGATGATAGAACCCGGGATCAAACGATGAGAGAAGACAGTCGGGGGCTCTCCTTGACTTAATTATTTCTGAGCGTGATGGAAGGTCTGAACCGATGACAGCCGGAGCTCAAATTAAAGAGGAACGATGGGCAGTTTTCTGCTTTTCATATTACTGCTGCGCAAAGGAAGCCGGCGGCTCGGCGCTGCATTAACTCTGAGGACATATCTGCATGGCAACACGCCGGAGCCCGATCTTATTACCTGGGAGATGAAACAAGTCATTAAACGCTCATCTCTCCGGGTTTATGCAGAGTCGCGATCACCGCGGAAGAAGTCGATATCGACGATCCCATTTCGGATCCGCATTATGAACGGCGGAGCCCATCGAACGCCGACCCAAAGGTTAACTCCTTACATTCCCCCCCAACTTGCATCGTACGGTTTAACCCTGAAGAAACCCTGTCTGTTGTTGTTGTTGTTGTGGTGGGTCTGTGTATGCTCTCCTTCTATAACAGAGGCGTTCTTTGTGTCTCAGAGGCCTCTTCGCTGAGGCTCTCTTTCTCTGGCCCCTCTTCAACACACACACACACACACAGAGACACACACTCACACACACAACAAATGAGCCTCTGCTATTCCTTCCCAGCGCTGAGAGAAGGGGACATTCCATTCCTTGCATATTAATCACCTCATTCATCCGCCAACGCATGCAGCCACACTCCAGCCAACAATTAGTCCCTTCCTTTGCCCCTCCTCCTCCTCCTCCTCCTCCTCCTCCTGATGCAACAAGCAGCCTATAATCAGATAGCCGCCGATTATGAGGGAGAATCATCGGCTCCAGTCGGGGTGATCATTCTTCGAGATTGACACCGATACGACACAATTCCTCTTCTTTTTCTTTTCTCCTCTTGCCGGTTTAACCGCCGCCTCGACGGCTTCTGGAGGAGATTAGCTTGAATGTGGCGAGCGGCACACAACGCTGAGATGGCAACCATCAATCACGACGAAACCCGGGTGGACGGAAGTCGGTGGTCGAGCCGCGAGTCGAGGATTCGGAGGAGAACCGCATCCAGGAGGAGCCTCGTGGTGTCTTTCTCCTCCTCATATTCCTCTCGGCTTCGAGCTGAGGCAAGGAAATAAAAAAAATAAAAGAAGAGCCAGTGATAGAGCGGTAATAAACGTGATTGAGCATTGACCCAAATCGTCCCTGAGTGATATGGCCTTTTATTTCGCAGCTGGGACAAGGAACCTTAATGACTTGGGTGGAGGCCAGCCAGGCACTAAGATGGTCCGACAGTGGGACCACTTAGCCCCACGCCTGTAATGGCCCCCGCACACCTCCATCCTTCCCCCCCCCCAAGCCGACAAACGGTCTGGCCTCTGTCATCCTTCATACCGTCACGACGCACACCGCAGAACACACAACAGAGCCGGGGGGGTGGGGATGAAAAGACGATGGCGAGAGCGAGAGAGAGAGGTGAAAGGGTAAATAGAGAGGAAAAAAAGAGTCAGAGAGCGAGATAATGGAGAGGGAGGACAGCGAAGGCGGCCATCAAAAGGAGAGGAGGTTCTTGTGAAAGAGGCGGCGAGACAAAGAGAGGGAGAAAACGATGGAGCCGTAGATGTGACGAGATAGCCGCGCTCGCCTTTGTTTCCTAGCCTGACAAAAGAGGCCGAGGCCACGTCCAGCGCCCTGTGGGACGCCGGGTCAAACACAAAGCTCACAGGGCATCCAATCGGTGGCTCAAGGCCGCAGCCAAGGGAGGACTTCTATCAAAAAGAAAAAGCAGTTATAAGAAAATGAGAAATCTTTTGATGTTGGAGTCTTTCAGTTTTCTGGTCTGCATTAACAGAATGGACTTTGGGGGTTCTGCACTGGAGGCGGCGGCGGAAATACAGGAGGGCAAAGGGCAAAACTGCCCCTAAGAAATGTAATTGTGCCTCTGATATCACGAGGAGAGAGGCACAAAATGCCCCCGTAATTTCATCTAATAATTATGATAATTTAATAGTGTTTAGTTTGTGTTCTTTGTTGTGTGTGTCCTATCTGTATTGCCTGTACTCGGTGGGTAAAAACATCATTTTTTATTATAACATAATTGACAATAAATAACTACAAAGAAAATAAGAATACAATTGAATATGATTGTCCGACCTGTGTTTTGTTTATTTTTCGTTAAAAAACAATTTCAATCTGTATACAGCTTTATTATTGCAATTTTTATGACAATTGCTCATATACTGTATGCCTAAACAAGTATATTTAGTATTTTTGAAAAAAGGTTACATGTTATTTCAGAAGTTTCAAAAAGTGCCCCCAATTTATTTTTAAATGCCCCTGTTTAAAGGTGTTTTGTACAAAATTCAAAATGGCGGAAAATCTAAGTAGGCGGAGCTTAGGGGTGATATTGGAAAATTTTAGAGCAGGTCCAAGCGGACACGGATGCCAAATTCTAAGTCAATCGGACATTGGGGGGGAAAAAACGTGGATACAAACTCTCTAGGGGGCGCTAGAGAATTTTTTTTGTAAACAAATATGAAAACCAAAAAATCTCAACATTTTTCATGACATGAAATGTGAAATCCCACTTGGTCGGGGCATGTGGTCAGACGACGTTTGTTTGGAGAGAATAAGAACGGGAATAATAATAACTGAGAAAAACAATAGGAAAAACAATAAGTTCCTCTACGACCCGAATAAAGAACCGAAATGCATCGTCGTGCTCCAGAAGTCGAGCGGTCCAGACTCCTGCGAGCGAGGGAATAAACAGCGTCCCTCCGGAGGACGAGCTCTCCTGACGTTCACTCCGAGAGCTTACCCCCTTTTCAGCGTTCCCACCGTTTATCTTCCCCTCTTCCTCGTCCCTCTTTCAGATGAAGTAGCGGAGACCAAAGAAGTGGACGTTGACATGGCAACTGGACTCGTCTCCCAAGTGACCGACAAAAAAAAGTTACTCGCTAAACAAATTGGTCCCCGTGAAGCCACCGTGATGTCAGGGGCAGAGAGGGAGGGAGGGAATTTTATTTGGGCACATTTCGAAGATGTCGGAGGAAACAGGCGGACGCAACAACGCGTTGAGCACACGTTGTTCTCCTCAAAGGTTCTGATGGGGAGTGTTGAGGCAAAGAGGTCGTCAGAGGAATGACCTCAAATGTACTTCACTTATCCGTTATACGATAGCGTGTATGAATCACACTTGAATACCTGCAGCCAATCGGCAAACAGAGTCAGTATTAGTATAGTTAGGCGTATGGAGGGACCTAGGTGGTACCCCAACAGGCCGCCGGCCCTCGGTTTACTTCAAGCTGGGGTGGAACTCAGTTTATTTTTTTATAGCCCAATATCACAAATTACCAAATTTGCCTCAGTGGGCTTTAAAATCTGTCCACACACGACATCCCTGTCCCAGGACCTCACATCGGATCAATCAATACCAGCCTCATTGAATGAAACTCCTCACATGTCTCTCTCTCTCTCTTCCCTCCATCCCCTCCCTCCCTCAGTGTGTCCTAATTAGATCGTCCACTCTGCCTGGGGGTCAGCAATCTGTCGAGCCCTCATTAGAGAGATCTGTTATATTAATTAGAAAACCCATTTTTTGGGGGGGCAAAATATAAAAGAGGGAAGTCTATGCCGTGCCTTATTTTATGAATTTAATTGAGGAAAAGGGGGGAGGAGGGAGGATGAGGAGGCAAAAAGCAGGACGGATAATTCACTTCAAACACTTCTAATCTCGTCCTTATTAGCCAACAGTAAACACAGCTATTCACACGACAATTATCTTTGCATTTTTGTTGTTGTCTTTTTCTGGGCCTGTGACAAAGCAATTGAGGACAGGAAAATGACACTTTAATCCCCCCCCCCCTCCCTAGAGCGATAAACTATTATCTCGGCCTCATCACCTGTCACACGGCTCCAGTGTTCACGGACGTGTTCAATTCTGATTAAACCCAATCCGAGTGGAAAGCAAATAAAAACAAACAGGTACGCCATTGTGTTATTTATTCTCCCCCTCCCTCCCCCCCGGGGTTCTGCATGCTCAACAAGGACAGGGTGGTAATTAATTTGAGCCCGGAAGGTTGGAAGGCCTATCGCATGGGGGGGGGGGGAGGAGGGAGGGGGGGTCAATACGGCGGCAAAAAGGGGGGCCACGCCTGTCCTGTAATAAGCTGACATAGTTACGGCAGTAATTGGCCGGCGCAGCCGAGCGACAAGGGCAGGCCGGATGGAAGCACTGACCGTGGAAAATTAGAGAGGATGGTTTAAGATTGATCAGCGTGAAAAAACACCTCTCCAAGCGAACTCCTCCGTTCGTAATAACCCCCAGAGAGGATTACGGCGGGGGGGGGGGGGGGGGGAGAGACTAATCGGAGGGATGGGAGTATAATTGCAGAGGCCGTATCTCCCGGAGCGTTCGCGTTTTAAGGCTAGTCCGCCGTTTGTGGAAGATGACGCCTTGTGTGAAGGAAAAAAAGGGGATTAAGCACACACCAAAAAAAAGAAGAAGAAAAAGAGGGAGAGAAAGTTAATCTTGCGTAACCGATGATTTATCCCCCCGGTCCAATATTCTCTTTGATACTTTTCGTGCCAGCTGAATGTCACCGTACACACCATGCCGGATAGGAAAGTGCTGTATCGTATTTATTTTTCTTCCGATGGGGTTGATGGTGTGTTTGACCTAATTGGGACGATGATGTCATCACAACCAAGCAACACATTGTTAAAATGGGATCCGATGTGAGGTCTATTCTCCCGTCCATCCTGGAGAGGGATCCTCCTCTGTTGCTCTCCGGAAGGTTCCTTCCCTTTTTTCCCCGTGAAAGTTTTTTTGCTTTCCGTACAACCGCAGGTCTTATGTAACTCTGCAATGCTGTTTGTTCTGGTCACATGACATGTATGGCTTCTGTCCATCCTCCTCTGTTGCTCTCCTGAAGGTTTCTTCCCTTCATTCCCTGTGAAAGAGTTTTTTCCTGATCCGATGTGAGGGGTTAAAGATCAGGGATGTCGTATGTGTACCGAGTGTAAAGCCCGCTGAGGCAAATTCCCAATGTGTGATATTGGGCCGTACAAAATAAATCGAATTGAATGAAAAAAAAAAAATGGCACCACAAAATAGTTGCACTTAAAATGCAGAATGTGGTCGTGAAAGAATAGGGGGCGTGGCCCAATAAGGACAAAAGGAGAGAAGATGGTAGGGGGTGTTGAGAGAGAGAGAAAGAGAGAGAGAGAGAGAGAGCGAGCGAGGGAGCTTCGTCACACCTCCTCTAGTGTCCTTGTTTTTCTAGCTTCTGAGCGCCCAGACGACGGATTGGCTCTGACATGCATGAACACATCGCGCACACAGCCTCCTTGACTGTGTAATAAACTGCCTCGCACCTCCCGCCCCGTCCACCTTCTGATGCGGGACTCCACTCGTCTCAACAGCTGCCAAAGCACATCAAGTCATTTGAGCGCCCCGCTCTCTCTCTCTCTCTCTCTCTCGCAAATGAAGCACCTCCAGAGAATCACCAGTGTGGCTTTCAAATGCGGGGTAATTGGCCATCGTGTCAATTTTCACTGGCTGGAATGACGGGCAGTGGATGCAACACGCTGAAACACACACACACACACACACACACACACACACACCGCTATACTGCTTGTGGTCAAAGGCCCGCTCCTCCAAAACTCCCCCGTGTCCTACATCATCGTCAGGGTGGGTGACATTTCATGTCGGGGCACCGGCTGCGATGTAAAATTCATGATCCGAACATAAATATATGGACTGTGTGACAGGGAAGGCATTTTCATCAGGACATGGATATTTATATACAATACTGGCCATCGCCAATGTACTGTGTATATATATAGCTCGACAAATAGATGGCGGCTGTATACTTTCCATTCAGCTCGGGGGGGGGGGGGGCATATATTTGTCAAGGTTATGGAAAAAAGTTGCATTATCATCTCCTGACCGAGCGGATGCTCCGACCCCGGCGCTGTGTTTTTGTTTCTTCTCTAACTATTTTCCGTCCTTTTCCTCACGAAATAAAAACGTGGCGCCCGATACGCAGGTATGCCAAATCGACCTTAATTTAAAGAATTAATGAAGCGCTTCTCGCTGCCGAGCTGGAGCATCTGCCCGAAGAGACGCAGAGTCAATTTTCACAAATGTGAAACACCCTCCAGGGGAATCACACGGAGAGGGGAGAGGAGGGATGGAGGGATGAGGAGAACGAGTGTAATCTGTACGTTAACATAGCGCTGCACATAGTTACATATTAGTTGCTGTGATACAACACCATCATAAACCGTCTCCATGGAATTAAGCTTTATTACTGTCACGCATGACGTGTGTGAAGAGCCTAAATCCACATCCAGCCGACGGTACATGTGACATTATAATTGTTGTGTGTTGTGTATTTTATGCAGTCAATCATTGCAATACAATACAATATTATTCTATATAATATACAAAACAGAAAGACTGAAAAGGTATAGATATGCTTATATATTCCTGTCCTAAATTATTATCAAACAAAGGAGAAAATGTTTATAAAATAAAGAAAATTAACAAATAAAATAAATACAAAATATGTATATTTATATATATACATACATATATATGTATATATACATATATTTATACATATATATATACATATATGCATATACATATCCATATAAATACATTTCAATCACACTTATAACCCTCACAAATTTTTTAATAAATAATCCCTTTGAAAACCAAAAATGAGTTCACCATTCTTATATCCATTTTAACGTTATACCAAAATTGGACCCCTACAATAGAAATACATCTTCTTTTAATAATAACAGCACTACTGTCTCCTAATAGAATATTAACTCATAATCAATGTGAAGTCCATCACCTGTGGGTATACGAGCTGGTCGCAGCTTACTGTTGTGCACCGACAGATATGCTAGAGAGGTTCATGTCATTTATGTTCGCTTTCTCTCATTCCAGGCTTCCTGATTGTTTTCACCTGTCATCACACCTGTCTCCTATGCTCATCAGTGTCAGCCCCGCCCCTGATTGGTCCCACCTGTGTCTTGTTACCATGTGCTTAAATTCCCCTGTCTCCCAATGTTCCTTGTCAGTTCGTCTGGTCTTTTGCCATGATCAGGTCGGGTTATGTTGTGCTCTTGAAAAGTTTTTGATCCCTCACTACGTGAGCGCTTTCATTTTGTTCACTGCAGAACCGAAAAATAAAGTACTTACAAATACTTTATCTCTGTCTCCCGGGTCGTGCAATTGGGCCCTACTTCCTAAGTGTCTGAGCTCGTAACACTTACGATTAAATGTCCAGGTATGATTTGCATAAGCAGGATTGCTAATAAAGTCGAATTGTTCTCTCCGGTATTAGCCATGCTAACCGGAAGAGCTAGTTGGTGGAGCGAAGTTACGAGAAGCTCCCGAAAGTTTCGGCATAAATATTCATATTTATCACCTTTAATAAGCAGGTGTTGAATATAAACGTCGGTAATATAAGCCGCAGCTTGATTAATTTACTCCTGTGACTGACGGCGCATCGCTGTTGCAATTATGACTGTTGCTTCTCCCGGCGCTGCCAGTCATTACTGTTTAAAGATATTTCTTCGACACCGAATATCCATTCCCCACTCATTTTTAAATAAATCCCTCGATTGAGTCGTCAGACCGAAGAGATGTTTAATTTCCTCTCTCCACATCGACACGCTGTAATTAAAGACGTCCTCTTTGAGATACCGTTATTAATCCGAGAGATATCGTTATTTTCATTTTTTTTGCCGAAAACCTTTGTGCTCATTTCCCTTCGTATAGATTTTCTATTCAGCAGATATTTGACAAATGATCTGCGATAAATCTCGGAAGAACTACCGCTTCCGCTTTCCCATTAGGGCCCTTTAGATGTCGAATGATGTCGGAGTAATCCTGCCGATTCCAACGAGGCCTCCTGAGAACGAGGCTTTATTTTACTTCACGTCTGTTCGAGGGGGAGCCTTCCATTATAATAGGATGATTGATAATGCACGATATTATAAATTCATAATATATTTGGTGAGTAAAATCTGAATCTGTAACTTAACTATTTTTCCTCTAAAGTAGAAGTACACAGTGAGCCGTGTATGCTTTGGTGGCTGGGGTCCAATAACTTAGAATAACAAAATAATTCAATATTTTTTTTATATCTAAACATCAAACTAAATCATAAGCTGTTTATGGCCCGTTTAGATGGAGACTGTTAGGTTGTAATAGTTTATTTTGATTCTGAAGTCTTTAAATGAATACAAATAGAACGATATTATAATAGGAAATATTAAGGAGAATATTATTATGAATGTATTATGAAGCATTAGGGAAAGACTTTCCTCTATTAAATGATACATGTAAATGGCAATGTTAATGTTCATATGTTAGTAATGTGGAAGCCGGTTGAAGCCCGTGACGTTACTTTAATCCGGAGGGTAACATACTAGACTTTTATTTTGAAGGAACTTTTTAGTCAGCCGACCAGAAGTGACGGCTCGTCGCAGCGGCGTGGCGTTTAACCCCGCCATGTTGTTGTTGTTTAACTTAGCCAACCGGAAAGCTTCCCCGATCTGAAGATGAAAGGACTAATCTTTGAGCATAGTGATTGGCTGTTGGTGTTTACAGGGGGAGGAGCCTGTGGGCCACCGGTCAGAGCGGAGCCGCGATCGCGAGCCTCGATAGTCTGTTTAAACTTATATATTTGAAACTTAAATATTGTTAAACTTGATTCACCGCATCCGGATCCTGATTTCCATCGTCTGCGAAGTATCAGAGCCCTTCATAAGACCCCCGAAGCCCCCCGGGTGGGTTGCCTACCTCGCCTCACGGTGAAGTCCGCCCTGGTGAGCGGCTGCTACTTGTGTGTGTGACGCAGGTTATGTCATGAAGTTATGGCTCAGAAGTGTTGAGTGTGATGTTTTTGTGTTGTCGTCTGAAAGCTGCATGCACTAGTCAGTCAGCCGTGAACCCTTCTGAACGCCCCTCACTTATATACATATATATATATATATATAAAAGAAAAAGTAGCAGGAAACACGACGTCCAGGTCAACAGAACTGCGTAAACTCGGGGAGCCGGTGGAAACACAAAGAAGCTTTTCTTGAAATCTTAATGCGTGCCGTCGCTCTACAGTTTACGCACCATCTGTGTGTTGATTCTGACGAGATTCCCCGGTGGCCGTTTGTTGAATTTCTATAGTTTGTTTACTGGCTCGGCTGCTGGTTGGCAGAGAAGAACGAACAACTTGTGCTTTTTTCTTTTTGTTGTTGTTGATCCTGTTTGCTTACGGGGGTCTGCTTCGCCAGGAGGGGAGCGTGTGGACCCCCCCCCCCCCTGTCGGGCGAGCTCCAGTCAGCTGAGGATTCCTCTCCGCCCCTCAGTCGGGAAATGAAGCCACTCTAGGCCTTTTGTCAACTGCCAATGTCATAAAATCCTAATACTTCATTTCATGTTGATCCTATTAGCCGGATCCCGTCTCCTTGTGGAGCCCAGTGGCGCTCTAATGCTCTCCATTCACTAGCCAATCAGCTAATTCCCTTCATTGAAATGCTAACTGCGTACTTCTTGTCGCTTAATAACACAATCAATGGTCTCGAATGTGACCGAGATTGGATATAATCACAATGCTTCAGAAATTAAAGTTCAAAACGTTGGAAATTAGTCAGATTTAAATCACTGGGCTGAAATGTGTGATTAATCCAGTGTGTGATGCAATTCAGCCCAACAGCCGCGCAGAGAAACATACACAGTAAGTGCATTCAGAGCCGAGCAGTCGTCTTATTAACAGGTTCAAGCTTAATAGAGCCTGTGTGAGAGATATACCATGTGTGTGTGTGTGTGTGTATATGTGTGTGTGTGTGTCAGCGTTGGAAATACGCAAGGGGCAAAAGGCAAAAATGCCTCGAAGAAATATAATTTGTTTCCCTGATATCACGAGAGGGGCAACAAATGCCCCCAAAATTTAATAGCGTTTTGTTTTCGTCTGTATTGCCTGCACTCGGTAGGTACACAAAACAAGATCAATAAATATAATGTTTTATTATAAAAAACTAAGAAATAAGTTAATAGTTGTTTACAATTTTTTAAATAATAAATAACCTCAAAGAAATAAGAATATAATTGAATATGATAATCTGATTTTGTTTGTTTATTGTTAAAAAAATCTAAGACAACACTTTGAATCTGTAGACTACTGCCTTATAATCTTATGATTGCCGTTTTTATGGCAATTGGTCATTTACTGTAAGCCTAAATAAGTATATTTATTATTTTTGAACAAAGGTTAAATTTCATGCAGTAGGGCCCAAAAATTCAAATATGTAATATGTAAATGTACTCTCCAAGTGTGTGTGTGTGTGTGCAGGCAGCAGGATGGAGTCAAGATCTTCAACGTCCCCATTAGATGTGTCTCTTCTCGATTCATCTGCCATCTCCCCCTAAAGCCCCGTCCCGCCGCCGCCGCCCTCCACGCTCACTCACGTCTCCATTGATTAGACCGGTCGCGCCCCGAGCGGCGAATCATCTTCTTTGAGTCGCCGACTCGCTATAGGCCCGCTGGAGACACCCGTTGGAATGTGGATGAGTAATATATATATACACCGTGTGAACAATACACAGGGATATTATCAGGGATTTATTCCAAGCCGAAAACAAAATGAGGGATTTATATTCTTTATCGGTGACCACAGAGAGGATCATGGGAAGGGACTGCTGATGGAAGCATGGTGGGAGGGGTTAGTGTGTGTGTGGTACTGATACAACGTCAATGTGACACATGCATGATGCAATTCTTCAGTCGGATACGGAGACAAGAATAGTCAACACACAATGCATTAAGAACTTAAAAGTTACGATAAGGAAATATTTTGTGTTAATTTGGCGGGAGATTTTGGCAATGAGAATTATAAAAAAAGATGGTGTTGTTTACTTATGCGGAGGGTCATATAGAACAGCGGTCCGGCACTGGTCCGTGAATGAATTAAAACATTTTTTATTGATTATTAAGGTCGGAAAAGAAGGTCTTTTATTTTGAAAAATAACCAGATACATCCATTTAAAGCCACGTCATAGATACCCCAAAAATTAAACCGAGCAACAATGGGTGACTGGCGGATGATGAACAAATTTTTTTTGCATCCTTATTATCGTCATTGTAAACACTTTCAGGTATTGTATTTATTTTTGACATTTATTTTCTTTTGTTTGATGTGCAAGATGAGGAATCAGCATAAAAAAAGTTGTAAAAAAGTTCCTCACCGTAACTTTAAAGTTATTCATTTAAATCCGACATTAACCTTCCATGCGTGTTGTGGCAGTCTTCTCTTAAAACCCTGAGCCCGTCATGTGTTTTTGACAAAGATTATTATGTAAATGCGCTGCATGCCTCTCGATGTTGACAGTTCTGATTATTGTTGACTGGAGTGAGATAAAGATACACAAAGAGGTTATAAAGCTCAAGTGTTGAAGTTATTTAAATTAAATGTGTTATATTTCCTCGTAGAAATGAATAGATATAGAAAGTGGAGTACCTCGGTGGAGCGACACACAGGTGCTTAAACACCTGCACGTATGTTACCGTCGCTATTATTTTGAAAATCTCAATTTTTTTCTCCTTCATTTTTCCGGGGATTCTTTGAAGCGGTGAACTCTGTCTCGGCAAGATGTTCGATACTGTTTCCCGAGCCGCATCACGCGGTGTCGCAGTCACGGATAAACTGTGTAACGCGCGGCTGGAATGAAGGGGGGGGGGGGGAGCGGCATTTACAACGGCGGCTCATTAGGATTCCTCTCGGAAAGCCCGTCGCCAGTCGGCGGCGGCGAGACTCCAATTTACAGACGGCGAGAGAAGAAAAAAAAGAGCATCGACAACTAAACTGGCCTTTTTTTTTTTTTAAACATGGGAAAGTTCCAGACGTGATGCATTTTTAATTGACTCCACTCTCATGTTGCCGCCTCAGCAAATCGCACCGCAATGAAGCGGCTTTAGATCTTCCTCTCTCTCTCTCTCGCGTGGAGTTAATATCATATGTGCTCGGCGCTCATTTGCGGCTTATGTGTTGGAAATAATCAGTGGCATCTGACTAATGAGCTCATTAGCAGTTCTTTTAGCACCTGCATATTTGTTCCACTTCAAATGGTGAATCTGTGTGTGTTTGTGTGTGTGTTGTCTGTTCATGTGTTTTGTTAAAGGACAACACCTAACGTGAGAAATCATTAAAAATGATCTACCGAGGCCAATCTACCTCGCATCCTGTCTCAATACTGCAGATGATATGCTGCTGATGTGGGCGGAGCTTAACCACATGCTTCCTGTACACATGCCTGCCTCTTAGATCACTAATTGTCTTAATGGGTCACCATGGTGACCATTAACATCACGTCTGAAACTGTCAGTGTACCGAAGCCAATCGACCTCACACCCTGTTGAAAGTGCTAATGTGGGCGGGGCTTGTTGTTTCACCCGCGGCCGTGCCATCACACATGCTTCTCGTACACATGCCTGCCTCCTAGATCACGAATTGTCTCATTGGGTCACCATGGTGACCGTTAACGTCAATCAGTGGCCCGGGGAGACCGGCGTGGTCGGGCTGAACACTTCGTTCTTATTCGGGAACAAGTCGTCCTGAAAGAGTTCAGGTGCCCAGAGAGACGGAAATGGAAGACTTAATCACCGCTGATGGTTTTATGATTTTACACAAATGGATGACGATAGAAATGCAAACAGACAACTGGCTGGCGTCCTTTGCCTCTACTTTGCCTCTTCTGTGAAGGGTTGGCGGCTAATGGTGCTCTGGATTTAAACGAGGACCCTTTGGTGATTGTGGAAAAACTACAAAATATGAGAGGCACTTGGCAAGCCTGTAAAAAAAAAAAAAAAGAAGGGTGTATTTGGATTTGACAATCAGCATTTCACATTAAACTCTCACTGGGTCGTAATTACCGATTCAACCTCAGGTGATCAACGATGTCCGCCTCACATTCTCATTTGCATGTTGATTGCCTTTTGGAGATCAACAGGACTGTATGTGTTTAAAAGGTGAGCCGCCGGTGCTTCGGCATGTTGCGCTCCGTCCATAACCGGCGTGATCGTGTCAGAGAGGACTTCAGCGAGACAGCATCTCATTAGTACGTCACGCGGTCGGACTCACACGAGTTTACGACTGAACCTCAACATCGATGCAGCAGATGGACCCAGAAATATCGTCTTTTTATTCCCAAACAAATTCTTCAAAGCTAAAACTTTTAACCGATTTCTTCATTGAAGCAAAAATAATCCTTTGCAGGATGTTTGTACACTGGTTGCTCCCCTGCTGTATTTCTAATAAAAGGGTGTTTTCTCAGTATCAAAACACCGCGTAACTACAAGTGTCACCAATGACATAACTGCAGCATCCTGTGTGCTTCCTATTTTATTTTGAAATCCTTGTCTCCGGCGTCCTCTGTTTCCCTGCACTTCCTGTCCAATCACAGGGACAGGAAGTGAAGGGAAACAGAGGACGCAATAGAGAAGGACTTCAAAATAAAACAGGAAGCACACAGGATGTTACAATAACTACTTTAATACTCTCGGTATCCGTCGAGTGTGAGTTGTTGACATGTCGGGGACGGCGCTCTTGTACACAGGAACGTAGGAAACGTAGTTTCCACTTATAACGTGTGTATAATCTCTGCAAACTGAACTTCCAATAAAAGGTTTTCATTGTTTTTAGTTGTGCGTTGACTTGCTCACACACCACAACAGTGGTCTCCTGGGTGAAAGGTGCGTCGGAAATACACGAGGACAAAGAGAAAAAACTGACCCTAAGATGTATAATTTTGCCCCTGATATCACGAGGAGAGGCAAACAATGCCCCCATAATGTCCTCTAATAATTATGATAATAAGATAGCATTTTGTTTTTGTTCTTTGTGTGTCTGTATCTGTAATTTAACTATAATTTTTAATTATTAAAAAATCAAATAAATAAGTTCTAATCATTAATAGTTGTTCAAATGTAATACCAATAAATAACCACAAAGAAATAAGAATACAATTGAATATGATTGTGTGATTTATGTTTTCTAAGAAAACACTTTGAATCTGTAGACTACTCCCTAATTGTCTTATTATTGCCATTTTTTTTAATGACAATTTCTCGTATACTCTAAGCCTGAATAAATATATTTATTATATTTGAACAAAGGTTAAATGTCATTTCACAAGTTTCAAAAAGTGCCCTCAATTTCTTTATAAATGCCCCTGGATTACCGTCAGTGGGGGCAACACTAACCCCGACAGAATATGTAAATGTCCTACCCTGGGTGGAAGTCCTTTGTATTTCTGACTTGCGGACCCTCTACCTCCCCTCCTGCCCGAGGCCAATGAACTATGCCGCTGCCACAAAGTCTACGGTTACGCACAGGCGGCCACCATTTACCACAATCCATGGACGAGTGCAGAAGCAGAAGCTACTTCTTGGAGATTAAGCCTCAGAGTGTTGGCGCTCAGCCTCGTCCCACTGCACACAGACGGCGAAACGCTCGGGAATTTTTTGTTTCAAACGAAGTTCGCTCCTCGCATGTGAAAAGAGGAATCCCCCCCTCGGCAAAAGGAGATGGAAGCACCGAGATGTCGGGCGAGTCGAGAGGAAGACGGTATTTGACCTGCAGGCGTTCAAGGCCCCACGAGCCGCGAGCGCCCGCCGTCTCCGTCGCGCACGCCATCTGCACGCGAGCGCATTCCGTGCCTCGAAGGCGAGCGATATTTGTCCCACGCAATTCAATTCATCGGGAAGGCATTTACGGACAAGCGCTCCGTCTTGCAACCGCTGCGTCGACGCAGTTACGCCTCGCGTCGACACCGGATTCAGAGTGCGGAGAGCCGTCGGACCATTAGCCCGTCATCGGAGCAAAGAGTTGGAGGAAAATACACGCTTGATTGTTTTGTACGATGACGGATGACAATAAGAGTGTAGTGTTCTTTTTATGCCCTGAATATGTTGTCATTATTAGGGCCGTGGGTCGCAGTCATCCCCTGGCCTTTGGGCATCGGCTGCATGTATTTGCAAGGGGATGCATGTCGAGCTTAAGTCTGTGGATGACGGAGGAAAAGGGTGTAGATGGAGAGAATCTAGGCCATCGGTAATGAGTTCTCAGCCCTCGTCACACCGGGATCTATTTCTACATTGCCACTGGAGCCGTACAGTATATATATATATATATTTATATATATATATATATATATATATTATATATATTTATATATATATATATTATATAAATATTTATATTTATATATATATATTATATATATATAATACATAAATTTATATATATTATAAATAAATAAATATATTATATTTATATATATATATATACTATGTATGTGAAACATGTGCGCGTGTCAATGCACAAATCAAATGTGAGAGAGCTGACTACATGGGGTGTGGGGGGAGGGGGGCGGTCCAGATCAACGCAGGATGTCTGCCACTGAGGAAGTTTAATAATGTAATCTTCCGGAGGGCGATGGCTGTTCCAGAAAGCTTGTGTCGGCCGTATATATTTATATTATTTTTTTTACAATAGTGCTCGTTAGCCGCGGCTTCTTTTATCGTGCGGTGCAGTGACGCTGTGCTGGAAACGTGACAGGAACACCCGTCCAGTAACACACCCACAAGCTAATCCATCCAATATGCACCCAATCAATCTTATCTGTTCACACACCGAACACACACACACACACAAACACACACACACACACACACAATGCTTGAGCTTATGGGCATGCAGTTGATTAGCAGTAACCTAGTTCTATAATATCCACCACATGTAGGTCACTATGATCTAGGACCTGGGTTGTGATGTGTGTTTGTGTGTTTGTGTGTGTGTATGTGTGTGTACGTGTGTGTGCATGTGTGTGTGTGATGAGCATAATAAGGTTGCTGCAAACCCACAAACAGCAGCAGATCTCCAGGACTCCAGCTGTGGCTCCGCTTGTCAAATGTCATTTACACCAACACAAGGTAGCTATTTATATATGTATATATGTATACTGTGCATACAACTATATATATATATACATATTGGAGCATATTATGTATGTAATATATATATATATATACATATATGTATTGTGATGTCATAAGAGGAAGGGTGCTTAATGGGAGGTACATTCCCTCCCGGTGGTTGCAGCAGGGACTACAACCAGCAGGACATCCGTGGTGAAAGACTACAATTCCCGCTCAAGATTCAAGATTCAAGATTCAAGATGTTTTATTTGTCACATACACACACAGGGTGTGCAGTGAAATGAAAGTGGCAATGCTCAGCAGGAATGTGCAAGGGCAACAAGTACACACTATTTACAAATAAAAAACAACACAATATTTACAGTAAGTGTGTGTGTGTGTGTGTGTGTGTGTGTGTGTGCCTAAGAGGGGCAGTTGTGTGGGTCTATGTGGGGGGTCCTGGTGAGGTCGGAGTTCACAATCCTGATGGCCTGAGGAAAGAAACTCCGTCTCAGTCTCTCTGTTCTTGCAGCGTGACTACGGAGGCGCCTGCCTGACCGCAGCAGCTGAAACAGTCTGTTGTTGGGGTGGTGAGGATCCTTCATGATCCTGCCGGCTCTGGTTCTGCACCTCCTGGTGTACAAGTCCTGCAGGGTGGGAGTGAGTTCCAATAGTGCTCAGCCGAACGCACTACTCTCTGCAGAGCCTTCCTGTCCTGAGCGGAGCAGTTGCCAAACCAGGCTGTGATGCTTCCTGTCAGGACGCCTCTACAGCTCCAGAGTAGAAGGACTGAAGGATCCTCTGGGAAACTTTAAATTTCCTCAGCTGCCTGAGGTGGTAGAGGCGCTGCCTTGCCTTTCTCACCAGAGTGTCTGTGTTTGTTGACCATGTCAGATCCTCGGTGATGTGGACTCCCAGGTATTTATACCCGCTCACCCTCTCCACAGTAGTCCCGTTAATCCCCAGTGGTGAGTACGTCCTCTGTTGTTGTGCCCTCCTAAAGTCCACAATCAGCTCCTTAGTTTTGGTGACATTCATGATGAGGCTGTTGTCCTGGCACCAGAGTGACAGATCAGCAACTTCCTCCAGGTAGGCCTTCTCGCCGTTGTCGGAGATCAGGCCCACCACCACTGTGTCATCCGCAAACTTGATGATGGTGTTGAGCTGAACCTGGCCACACAGTCATGTGTACAGGGAGTACAGTAGGGGCTGAGGACGCAACCCTGGGGGATCCTGTGTTCAGGGTGAGGGATTTGAGGTGTGTCTGCCCACCCTGACCACCTGTGGCCTGGCGGTCAGGAAGTCCAGGATCCAAGCACACAGGGGGTGTTCAGTCCCAGCTCAGTCAGCTTGCCGCCAGTCTGAGGGACTATGGTGTTGAAAGCTGAACTATAATCAATGAACAGCAGTCTCACATAGCCCCCTCTGGCTGTCCAGATGAGAGAGTGTGGTGTGCAGTACCTGGGAGACAGCATCATCCGTGGATCTGTTTGGGCGATAAGCAAACTGCAGCGGTCCATGGAGGAAGGGAGGAAGGCGCAGATGTAGTCCTTTATCAGCCTCTCAGCATTTCATGACCACCGAGGTGAGGGCCACCGGTCGGTAGTCATTCATACATGCTGGAGAAGCATTCTTGGGCACAGGGACAATAGTGGATCTCTTGAAGCAGGCGGGACCACGGACTCAGCCAGGAGAGGTTGAATATTGTGGTGAACACTGGAGCTAGCTGGTTAGCACAGGTCTTCAGTACCGCCCAGATATGCCATCTGGACCTGCAGCTTTCCTGGTGTTCACCTCAACAGAGCCCTCCTCACACTGTGCTCGGTCACAGAGAGTGTGTGTTCATCCCCAGCGGTAGAACTCACCGCTACGCTTAACGGTGTTGTTGTTAGCGGCGAGCTAGCGCTGTTGTTGCTAGCCTCAAACCGTGCATAAAATGAGTTCAGGTCGTCCGCTAGGGATGCGCCGGCACTCACCATTGCGCGGGTCTGCTCTGGTAGTTTGTAATAGTCCGTAGCCCCTGCCATAGGCGCCTGGTGTCGCGCTGCTCCATCTGTGATTCCACTCTGTCTCGGTACTTCCTCTTGGCCTTCTTCACCGCCTCCTCAGTCCATAGACCGCTGCCTTGTACTGCCCATGTTGCCGGATACAAGACCGGAGTTATAGGCAGCAGTACGGGCGTTCACAGCTTCACGGATGGATCTATCAACCCACGGCTTTTGGTTAGGAAAGACCCTAACTTTTACCGTGGGGACGATGGTGTCCGTTATGCTGCTATGAGGCTCATTGCTACTCAAGAACTCGCTGACGTCACTGGAACTGGATTGGATCATGTCCCAGTCGACAATACGCAGAGCGTCCTGTAGCTCAGCCTCTGATTGGTCAGACCACCGCATTACGTTCCTCGTCACTACCGCTTCCCGCGATCCTTTGTTTATACTCCGGAAGCAGAAAATGGCGGCATGGTCTGATTTCCTAACGGAGGGAGAGAGACAGCCTTGTAGCCTCTTGAATGGCGATAGCAGTGGTCCAACGTTCTTTCCTCTGGTAGCACACGTAATGTGCTGGTGAAAGTTCGCATGACTTTTTTAGGTTTGCCTTGTTAAAGTCCCCAGCGACCACCACAGCCGCGTCGGGGTACTTGTTCTGATGCCGGCATAGCACATCATGGAGGGACGATAGTGCTACGCCGGTGTCCGCTTGTTGTGGAATGTAGACGGCTGTGGTGATGACCGAGCTGAACTCCCGGGAAGGTAGAATGGACGGCATGAGATCGCTAGATGTTCCAGGTTCGAGCAGGAACGAGAAAGAGTCTTAATGTTCTTGGGGTCGCACCACATGTTGTTCGTCATGAAGCAGACCCTCCACCCTTAGATTTACCAGACTCTTCCGCTCTGTCTGCACGGAAAACAGAGAAGGACTCGGTTGGGCATATGACTCGATCCGCACCAGCGGGTCAGCCAAGTTTCCGCCAGACAAAAGATGTTACAATCCCGCATGTCCCGTTGAATCTGATCCTTGCCCTAAAATCATCCATCTTATTTTCCAGAGACTGGACGTTAGCAAGAAGGATGCTGGGCAAAGGTGGACGGTGGGCTTGAACCTCAGTCTGTTCCGAATTCCGCCCGCTTCCTCGATGTTTTCGCTGCCTCCCGTAGTAGCGGCTCCACTGTTGTTGTTGCGGTTCGCTTGCAATCTCCGCCGCCACGCTGGATCGATGGAAAGTGGACAAAAACCCTTGTTTTGCGCAAAAGTTTATGTCCAAAAGTGTGCTGCGGTCGTATGTTGTTAGTGCCGATGTGTTTGTGGCAAAGAAAATATTAAAAATAAACACAAAAACTAAAAGAGCGCACAATCTCCGCGGAGCTGCCGCGACGGCGACTGGACACTGCCGCGCCATCTCGTCTCCTGGTCCTTCTTTCTGCTTCAGCAGTGCAGGCGGGGGAAGGCGGCCGCACAGCTGAAAAGGATGAGGCTGATGAGCCTGCGAGGAACTCAGGAGAGTCCGGGACATTATGTTTGTTGTGTACACCGACGGGGGTCGGAGTTAAGTTTGCTTTTTGTTTGATTAAGAAGAATCAAATTACAAAGACTTGGATTTAAAGAAACCTTCGCCTGTCGTCTTGATTTGTGCACCCACGCCTCACCTCACGATCCCGTCCTCTAAAGACATCACAGTATATATATATATATATATTGCATACATAATATGCTCCAATTTTACAGCAAATGTTCAACTAGATCTGATTCATTACTCTATTGTGCATCTAATAAGATGAGTAGAGCTACTGTAATATATATATATATGTATATATATAAACATATATATATGTATATATTAGATTAGATTAGATTAGATTCAACTTTATTGTCATTACACATGTACAAGTACAGAGCAACGAAATGCAGTTTGGCAATATATATATTATATACAATAATATATATACATATATATATATATATATTATTATATATATATATAATATATAAATATATATACATATATATACACATATAAATATTAGTGCTGTGAAAAATAACGCGTTATTTTTTTTACACTTTTTTTTTTTTTTTTTTTTTTTTTAACGCATGCAGCTTCCGTCGACCTGCTCTCTGTTGAAACAAAACGACTAAAAAGTCAAAAATAAAATGAGCTCAATCCACCACTCTGTCCTGTCTCATGCATCTGGCTCATGCAGACGGTCTGTTCTGTTTGGTGTTCCTTCTCCTCTCTTTCATGATCAGACCTTGTTATTTTTATATCTTTGAGGAGCCAGTCATCGCGCCAGTCCACGTCGTAGATCAGATGACGGTCAATTCGACGCCCGTGTCGATGTGTCTCGAAACATTAAAAAGATTGGCCCACTGACATATGTTTGTTCTTGCATTACTGTTCTTTTATTAGCTCGCGTTAACACTCTTCGAATCGTCTTCGCGCGCCACAGCAGAGCGTAAAAAAAAGATCTGTCAAAAGTTCCCTGTCAATGTGTGTCAATGTCCACGGCCGGCCCTCGGTGTGTCCTTCAGCAGCCCCAGTTGTCCTGAAAACCCACACAGTCGCCCAGTTCATGAAGAAAACCCACAGTTCATTTAGTCCTTTTGCCCTATCATGGGAGAACCAGTTTCTGCCTTTTCTCCTGTGTTTGTGTTAAAACAAGAACAAAAAACCCTATTTAACATACTTACCAGTAATTTTCTTCACCTTATATAACATATTTAAACTCTTAAAATTAGTTTAATATTTAAATTATTAGAAGAAAATTATTATCCCACTTCCCTTTGTACAAATAAAAGTGTTTATTTACTGATGTTTGACAACTAAAAAATTATTTTTTAAAAAAAAAAAAAGTACAAGTTATTATGTTAACTTTTGAACAACAGCCTGGGGTTAAATTGACCCCAAAGAACACCGACATTAAACACTGAATAAATGTTGATTATGAAAGAAAAAGGGAGGGTAAAAATATTTAATTCTTCGAAAAAAAGAAATGTACAAAAATGATATATGGAACTAAGATAACTGCTGAGCTGCAGCACATTTGTATAGAAGAATGTATAAAATGTATATATCCGCTGTTTTTATACATAAATCTCTATGTTCTCACAAATATAAACCGAATATATCGGGTATGTAATTAATCATGACCATCCAAAAAAAAACCTGTTAGCCCGATTAAAATTTGTAATCGCTTTCATACCTAATAAATGATAAATATATATAGACATATGTCTATATATATTTATATATATATATATTTATATATAACTTCTAATAATATTCTATGATAAGAAGTTCCCGATACATAGAGGTACACATATATAGTGAAATCTGACCTCTACATTTAAACCCTCCCAAGCTCTACACCCTGAGCAACAACCACCGACCATCCCCTAGACACATTAAGATCTTTATGAATATGACATTAACATGAAGTGCATGTTACCCGAACCATTATTAATTTGCGGTTTCAAACGGCGGGTCGAGGGGCGCCGTCGCAGACTAAATTAACCATCAATCAGCATCAGTGGCACGCGAGGCCGTCGGTGACATCTTGTGTCGATTCCCGTGTCGATCTTACGCGCAGCTCTTATTTTGAAAAAGAATGAACCTGCCTCTTCAGAACAGGTGTACAGGTGCGTGTACAACGGGAGCCGTAAGTTAGATTTGACAACATCTCCACGTCACAGGCGGCTAAAACTGTCGCTGAGTAAACTTTGCGGTGAACGGCCAAGTGGAGTGTTTTTGTTGCTGTTGCCAGATGGCCAATGCCAAAAAAAGCCATTAGTTTATTTGAAATCAGGGGCCAGCTGGCTGCTGATGTTTTTTTTTGTTGGCAACAAGATGTTAAAAGAACGTGACATTTGATGTCGGGAACGAGGGGGGGGGGGGGGGGGGAGTTAAAGTCGCCGCTAAATAATGAATACGCCGTGGCAGGGATGTGGCTGGCCCTGTAGCTAAAAGACGAGCCTCCACGGCGTGAGCCCTTTCTTTTTCTAAAGTCATGAGCAGTTTCATTTCCTGAACACTCCACGTTCCCCCCGTGGGCGCAGGGTAGTCCACTTCCAAGTCTGTTCTGCCGAATCCTGAGCCGGCCGCACGCGATTAAGACGTGATATCGAGGGGGGGGGGAAGAAAGAAAAAAACGTTGATGGATCGGTGAACTTCCCCCCCCCCCCCCCATCACGGTGGCCGGTGTTAGCTAAGCGGTGCGGCAAAGATGACGGGACCATTTGTACCCAGAAACCTCGGCGTGCTCAGAAATACGAGCCGGTATAATGAGACTGTCTAAGAAATAACTCCAAGGGCCGGATAAAGATGAAGAACTGCTCTCCTATCGGAATCAATTACACCGAAGACGACGTCTGCCCCCCCCCCCCCCCCCCCCAAAACAGCGTTAAAATAGGATGTGCAAATCTTATTCTGTTCCCTCTTTGTAATAAAATACTAATTGAATCAGATGTTGAGACAATGAATCATAAATACATATATGATGTCCATTCAGGCACACACACACACTCGCACTCAAAAAAACGATTCAAGCCCTTCTTAGAGGTGACACATTTAAATATTGTTTGATACATTTAAATAAATCAATTACAAAACGAAGATATTTATATTGAATGGGTGTAACACAAAATGTATGAATACTTTAATTTATTAGATTTATTTAGGTTACACTTACAAAAACGATTCAAGCCCTTCTTCGAGGTGACACATTTAAATATTGTTTGATACATTTAAATAAATCAATTACAAAAATAGATATTTATATTTAATGGGTGTAACACAAAATGTATGAATACTTTCATTTATTAGATTTATTTAAGTTAGATGGTGCGCATATCAACTCAAAATAAATGTGTTTCATTGAGGACTACCCTTTGCGCATGCGCTTTCTGAAAATCAGTTGTTTGCATGAGGTGAAGTCATTTTCAGGTCTGTACGGTGGTGTAGTGGCTAGCACTGTCGCCTCACAGCCAGAGGGCTGTGGGTTCAATTCCCAGTCGGGGCGTTCCTTCTGTGTGGAGTTTGCATATTTTGTTAGTTAGTTTATATTTTTATTTTGAGTTGGACAAACACAAATTAATTTAATTTAATGAATATCGTTATTTTATTTTAGATGTATTTGATACAAATGAGTTGGACTAACTTAATTACATTTTATTGCACTGATGTGCTAAATTTGAGTTGGAGTTGCATATAATTATTGGATGGAAAACCTGCCAACAATTTAATTGAGTTCATCCAATGAGTCATTTCTTTGAGTGCACACAGAAATACAGTGTGATCAGTTACACACTGGTATGACACACACACACAGCATTCCTTCAGTTATTCACAACACATGCATTTCTGGGTTTGGGGGACCGCATCAAGAGGGATTGCCTGTCCAATGACAACTCTCAGCCCAATTAGCAACTTTAAGAAACAGGAAGTGGGCCGTGAAAGACCTCCACCCCCCAGAGCTGGAGTCAGGGAGGCTCTCACGCAGAGAGGATGAGGATGAGTTTCTTTCCTCGGGTCATCTTGGTCCAGAACCATTTTCACTCTCTAGAACTCATCACACACATTTTTACAACGTCATCCGCCCGCCTGAAGACATGTGCCAGTTATAGTGGGTTGATTTTATTTTCACGCCGGAGGTTCTCGATCACAGCGCCGAGGAACCGGACACTTCTTCTCTCCCTCTCTCCGGGGGTCACTCTGGACCACTCACAAACGCAGCGTGCCGACCTTTCTCCGTTCCGTTTTGATTTAAATCCCAAAATAATGACAAAATCAATGAGCACACACACACACACACGTGTGAATAGACACGTGGAAAACCCGCGAGTCGTGTGAATAGCTGAGAGAAATCCCCCCCCCCGTGAGGCGTCGAAGAAAACACTTTCTCCTCCGCTCCTCTAATCGTTATTCTACGGGGAACGAGACGTGGGCGCCACTTATCCGTGTTTGTTTGGACCGAGGACTCGGCCCCGATGACCCGACGGGTGTCATGTGGAGCGAGTCCCACTTTTTCCAACACGGGCATCCAAACATGCATCCATTAGTGAGCGTTAATGTTAGGATTTGGCTCTCGACGAAGGCGGTCGCATTTTTCTCTCCCTCTCCTCCCCATGACCTTCCCCTCCCTGCTTGGCTTCTCTCGTCATGTCTTGTCTGTCTCTATACTTGAGAGACTCTCTCCGCATCGCTCTTCGAACTAAAAACCATGGACGTAATCAACTGGTCCTTAAACGCAATTGACACCATCTTCTCGACGAGAAGCTCGGGTTCGGGGGAACCTGCCTGTCCTGCCGGGACGTTGCAGCTGGTTACACGATGGACGTGTCGTGTGCCTAGCAGCCCTTTCCGTGGAGGACGTAGAAGACATCTACCTATTCGGAACTTTGATTACAGGATTTCTGCTGTTTGGATTTGGCGTTGCCCTGGTTTATCGGAAAATTAAGGAAACGGTGACAGCCGTTAAAAGCCCCCTAAGGCTGCCCGACATGATTGACGCGTTGGGCAGAGTTGTTGGCACTCAGACTTTGGCATTAAACCGTCAGAATGATAACATCGTGGAGAAGCTGACGGCTCTGCAAATGAAATTGGATCGATTTGAAATCCTATTGGCAAACGGGAGGAAAATGGAGGAATAGTGGGTGCGCAAAATTGAATTGCAGCTACTGGAAGACCAAACAATCCCAATCTTATCTGCTTTCGGCTCCCTCTACCAGGACGGGCCTTGGCCAAGGCCGTGACTGGAACAACAACTCCCCCGAAGATCACTGAAGCGAGACTCTCTCATTCCCTTCCCCCTATCCACAGACACCTGTGGTTGTTTTCTCCCCAGGACCCTTCAAGGCCATCTCCATGGCAACGACCATCTTGTGGACTGAGAACTTTGTCTGTTGTGGACTGGGGGAGGACGATACACCGGGCCACTCACACACGAACTTCAACAAACTGAAATGCACTCACTACCCCCCCCCCCCATCCCACGCCTTCGCCTGCTTTGCCCCCCCAGGGTGACAGGACGGGGTCTGCGTCCGGCGCCGTGACGGCGGAGGACCGGCTGGCTGCTTGTCGGTGCTGGTTACCTTCTGCCCCCAATGACGGGGCTATCGCCCAGTCTTTGGATTACCTCCCCTCCCCCCCTTCCTACTCGTTGCAAGTCATGTCTAAGATGTATGTGCTTATGTGCAATGGTGTTTTTTGTTTCTCCTGCTCCCACACTGTACCCCTCTAGGGGCATAGTCGGGGGGTGGCTTTTTCTTTTTCTCGCCTCTCTTCCCTCATGTTATGCTGTCATCTTTCATCCACCTTTTCCTAGATGGCGCCGCGGACGGCGCCTCGGTGTCTTGGTGCGCGATTCTTGCACCTTCCGCCAAAAAAAGTTCCTCGTTTGTTTGTGAAAACATTCTTTGGCAATAAACCTGTTTCTGATTCTGATTCTGATGTGCACCCACGCATGCGTTAAATACACACACACACACACACACCAACGCATGCGGTAAATACCTGCACTCAGTGGCGTTTCTACATCTGGATCAGGTGGGAAAGATGACGCTGTTGTGCAGAAAGCTCAATACATTCGTACTTTGCGGCAAAATATATATATATTATTTTTTTATGCAAATTAGCGTGAATATGTGTGTGCATAAACTTGACTCACAAGCATTGAAGTCTTGATTTGGAGTCATTTGATGTGTGTGTGTTTCTGTCTGTTTGCTCTGTGAAATGCTGCTCTCCGCTGTCCCTCCCTTTCCGGTGGGGCGACGGCCCACGCTGCCCCACCGTTACCGTGGAAACACCAATGAGCGTGAACCACACAGGCCAAAGTTAACATTGAGCGGCGGGGCACTTTCAGATGTGCCCCACGAAATCTGCCTGGCAACTAGACTGGAATAATGCGAAAAACCGCGAGACCTGTACCCCGTGACTACGGAAATAAAAAACATACAGTCAGATCAATGTCAGTCACGGGTTAGTTATCTATCGCTAGATTTAGACAACTCTGGAAGAGTTTTTTGCCCATCAAAATGCAGCCCATAGTATATCTGACTGGTCTATATAGGCCTACTGTTATAATTATCAGTTACCCCTAATTTTGTGACCCACCAGAAATCTCAGGCAAAAATCGGCACTGCCTGCACACACAAACACACACACACACACACGCACGCGCACACGGGCATCAACGCCACACCGTGATGCAAGAAATCCCGCTCGACAAATCCCTCCGTCTAATCAATCAGTGGGGGTCACGGGTTTGACCCCGCGGCGAGAAAAAAGGTCGCCGCGCAAATACAGCACATACGATTCGGTGTGCGTGGGTGGAGATTAATCAGATTACGGAGATCGGCGCGGGGCTCCCGGTGCATCTGGCCGCTAAACTGGGCCTGAAGGTGCCCGCTGATCCCTCAGTCACCGGCCAGCTCCGTCATCAACTTTTAAAAGGACACAAAAAATAACCAATGATGCAAGAAACACTTGTAATAGCTTTATGAAATACAGATTATGACGTCTGAACTAAATCAGGATAATCTGGAAGATTCGTATTTATTTGTAAAACTTTCCGAGCTGTTTTAAGAAATGTTATATGTATTAATGTATCAGCCGGGTTGATGACATCATGGTTTTATCAAACATAAAGTACACAACACGCTATACCGGTCCCAGCTGTGGAGACGTTGTCTATTTATTAAGCATTCGTAGTTCTATGTATTTTATGTGTGATTTTGTATGTATTTTATTCTATTTAATGTGTTGTACTATCTGGACCTTGAGTCTGAAATAAAAGTTTGATTGATTTATATTATTTTACTTTGAAAAGTGGCAAAACTGGCGCTGAAGTACATCATTTTATTTACATTTTTTTATTTTACATTTATTTAACCAGGAAATTAATACAATACATTTTTTTTTAAAGACAATTTTTTAGATCACAGCATGAATAAAACCCAAACTAAGACTCAAGTCAACACAACCCAGTTCACACAGGTGCACACACCTCCGTCAAAGAAAACATCTACAACCAGATGAACCTCCCTCAAACTCTTTCAATATATATTTTGTAAAAACCCTAAAGAGAACCGGGTCCCGTAGACCCCGATCAGTCTGCAGGAGCGGCGAACCTAAAACCTCTTTTTCCCCATCAATCATAATCTCTGATGGAGCCAGATGCCGGAGCGACGCCAAAACACGGCTCGCGTGCGATCAAAGCTCTTCTGCATGTTTTCCCGACGAGGCTGGTGTCAACAAACAAGCCCGAGCAAAAGACACGACGGCGGCGTGCTGCACATTATCATGTGTATGTGTTGAGTGGTTGTTGCCCGCTGGACTGTGTTGCTATATACGATTGATTATAATTATGGACCTCGATGGAGAAATCCTGGCTTTCCTGGGGTGGGCGAGCAAAACGCGCCATTGGCGGAAGGCTTAGATGAGAGGGTAAAGCAAAGTAATGCGGCGTGAGCTCTCTCACACACACACACACACAGGGAAACCACAATAAACACACTAAGTCCTTTGCACACACATCTTTATTCTCCGAGCCCTCCTCCTTTAAGGAGTGGATACGGGAGTTTGACAAAACCAGACAATTAACGGAGAGCACGACGGCTTCCTGTGGAGGAGGCAGAGAGGAGGACATGGGAGAGGAGCAGAAAGACAAGAGGAGGAGGAGAGGAGGAAGGAAAGGGACTAGAGATGGACTTAGCGTTATACTACTGATCTTTTCTCATGAAGGAAATAGTAAAGGTCAAATGAGTTTTCATGGGAAGATTCCATACCCAACATACTGTGAGGGGTTATCAAGAAGCAGAGGACCGAGAGAGAGAGAGAGAGAGAGAGAGAGAGAGACAATGGTGCTTTGTGACGTCTGAGGGAACATGAGACACAAGTGTGAAAACGAGCTTCCACATGTTGAAAATGCATCGCCTGCAGCACGCTGACATTTACACCCACTCAATGATCAATCTCTTTCTCTTTCTTCTTCTTCCTTCCCTCCCTCTCCTCTCGTCGCTCCTCAAGCCGCCTCTCATCGCCTCTCATCGCTCTCTCCGTCTTTTGCCAAATCGTAGGAGAGGCGGCATTCTCCTTTCCGAGTGCCAGCTTTGCGTGTCGCGGCAACAAAGAGCCGGCATGGTGTCACTTTGTTTCCCCCGTAATGAGGCGGGAACGAAAGGTTCATACGTCGCGTCGTCGGGGGGGGGGGGGGGGGGGTGGGTAGGAAAAAAGGCGGGATGAGGGGCGTCCTCGATTTGTCCACCTGGAAAATGTTGTCGGCAGCCGTGCCGCTGCATTAATTGAGCCTCGACTCAATCGCCCGCGGCTAATTAGTTTTCCTTTTGTGGGACGCACACGCCACACACGCCACACGTGGGCTTCAAGATGCGCTTCGCCACTCTGGAGCGTGTTGGAGCTGTCGAAATGTTCCGCGCCCCCAAGAAAACTAGCTAGCGGAAAACACATTGATGCTCGAAAATCCAGCCGCACGCACCTCGACACGTCGGAAGCGGAAAAAAAACTAGCTCGCGGAAAAAACACCGGTGATCGAAAATCCAGCCGCACGCACACCTCGACACGTCGGAAGCGGGGGAAAAAACTAGCTAGCGGAAAAAACACCGATGCTCGAAATTCCAGCCTCACGCACACCTTGGCACGTCGGGAAAAGCAGCAGGAGCGCAGTCTGGGAAAGAAAAAGAAAGAAGCCCAGGTCCCTCAGGTCCTGCCTCCCTTTGTCTCGGCTGTGATGGCGCGTCTTGTTTTTACGGTAGCCTGTGATCTCTCCCTCTGTTTCTCCTCACGGCGTACAAACACGACATTCATCACTCCCTCACTGCACGCTCTCTCTTCTCCGTGTGCCGGATTGCGGCGCTCCGAGTCAGAAGGGATCTGGTGGCAAACTGCTTCAATAGACCCCCACCAACCCCACCCCCAGCACCTTCAGATGACGGAGTTCGCCCAAACTGAGTTCTCGGGTTGCGGCAAGCGTCACGCTGAACGATACGTCTCCGCGGTGCTATTTTAGTCATACAGTGAGGAAAGTGTTGTTGGGGGGCACTTAACTCCATGGTAATACCTCTCTTTACAAAATCAAAAACCTCGCGGAGGTTCCCGGATCCTTTTCGGCTTCACAATCCAAGGCGGTTTTTCGGTGAAACTTGAACCCGCTTTGAGACGAAACCGCGTCGCCGCGGTGACGGACGTCGTCTTGGAAAAGGGTCAACGTTGGGTTAATAACGGGAATATTTCTGATTGAACGTATTGTACTCGCAGAACAGAGATATTCCCTCTTTTCCATTGGTTCCCTGCTGTGGATGTGAAGCTCTAGCGCTCACAGTGAAAGTGATTACACTCCTTGCTGCTCTCGCAGTAGGCATCGACCTCAGGCACGAGGTAGAGAGCAACCGCACTAATATTAATCTTGAAAATTCATAAACAAGTGTGGCTTTATTTTATTTTCTCACATGTGCTCCATTTTGAATCATGTGTTACTCCATTTGGAGTAAATCCATCATTCCCTGTGGTTAATATCTGGTTTTTGGATGACACGCCTAAAACTGCAATTTGTTTTTGCATTCATTTTGTTTCAGCTTTTGGCGAAGATATATTTCTATGTAAATCCTCGTGTGATGAATGTTGGCCAAAAGATGATTTTGGTTAGTCTAGGTGAGCGCTAAAATAAGTGATGTAAATATGGTGCGTTTAATCAAAAATGACACTAATGACACTGATGACAGCATCCCGCTGCTGATGATAATGGGGAAAGCTCATTACCATAATAATAATAAACGAGCATTCTCTCGACCTGCAGTTTATTAGCGACTCCACTAGTCCTCCTACTCGTCCATATACGGTCATTATTTCCCATGTCGCCTTCCCCACTGCTGTAATCATGATCCTTTGCCATACACACAGGGTTAAGAGCCAGAGAGGCGTCAGAGAACAGAGGGGGTTGTGGGTCGGTGGATCACATGTCCCGAGGGCAACCGGTGTGATGTCTCCATTATTCTCCAGTTTTTTCTGAGACGTTTCTCGGGCATGAGATCTCCAAACTTTCCCATCAGAGGCAGCGTATCATAAATGCATGACTGAATGTTTCCCGGGGGAGGAAGCTGAGGGGACTCCGGCGAACTTCTGGGCTGCGTCTTAAAACTTTTCATCAGTCAAAGTCGGTCTTTGTAGCGCGGGGCTGTGACATCATTGCGGAAAGCCCCCCCCCCCCACTCTGCTAACGGTTCCCTCACATCCAGGCTCTTCAGAATGTGTGGAAGACATAATAAAGATGTCGTGCGATGGGTTACGACGGCGACTCTCATAGACTCGCCCCGGGGGGGAAAGAACTTTGCTCACTCGGATGGAAGTGCATGTGTCCAGAGATCGGCCATCCGTGCACTCCTGGAGAGAGGAGGCTCGGTTTCGTGGCCAAAAACAATCAAACTGGAGCCAAAAGATAGTGAGAACTGGGCTTTTCAAAGCTGAAGTGAAGGGGAAACCAATTTGAGGAAATGAGAAGGCAAAAGCAGCGTAAAGAGAAGCAGAATTAAGTTTATCTACAGACTGAATGTCTACTGAGAAATGTTCAGCTGTGTCCAACTATCCAAAAGACGATTTTTTTCCTCCTGAGTAGACCCGATTTATTTCTTCACGGTGCCTCTTGCAGGTCCGGAAACCAGATGTGAGGTTTCAACAACTGAAACATCTAAATAAAAAATGTAGAGAAGAGAAAACAGCCGCCTGGGACGAGGCGAATCAGAGTGTGACGTGCATCGAGAAGGGAGCACAGCGGGAAGAAGAAGGGAGAAGAAAAAAAAACGCTGACTGGACGGAAAGCAAAGCTGAGTACGTGACACGTATAGATGCCGGACAACTGAGAACATTTCACAAAAGTGATCGCATATTTTCCGCATATTTTCATAAATTCTGCAGATTTGGAGTCTCAATTGCTAAAGAAAAATCCTGTTTATCACCAATGGTGAGCAGAGGGCCTCCACTTTAAGGCTAATCCACTTCGGCTCTGAAGCACAGAGTGCATGTGGGGGTTAAAGGATGAGGAGCCCTTCCTTCACTTCCCTGACAGCAGGGAACTCTCTGCACAACGTCTTGATAACCTCCACAATAATTATGGAGAGAGGTCGATGCTCTGAATGACCTCACCTAAATCTTATATGGGGGAAAAAAGATAATTAGATTTGCATGCTGTAGGCTACTATTAAATTATGCACGTCTATGACAGGCGCTGTTAGGAACCCGCTCGGCTCACTGCGTCGCGAGCGAGCAGCGTAGGTTTCCTGTGGAGCCTCAATCTGAATAAAAATAGAGAGGATTTGAGTCTCAGAGTTGGACAAGAGGGACTGGGAGAGGATTTTTGGGGTTTCTACATCATTAAAATCATGTTTTATTCTTTAAAAACTCTTAGACAATCGATGAAATGTGTTGTGAGAAGAGGAATATTTTATTGTGAACTATTTCAGAACTAAGATTTGCCTGTTTTTTAGCATTGAGATGGAAAACCCCACCATTTGGATTTCTAACTAATTCATTTTTAAAATCTGACTACACAGTTTTCTGCCAAAATGGTTCAAGTGTTCATTCAGAACTGCAAGTAAATCCTAAATACTTCCGCTTGGAGTCTGATTAGAATAAATGAGCAAAACCCACAGCTGCTAATGTTCCTATATTTGCATATTCATGAGGAAATGTCTAAAAAGTCTAAAATAATACTGCTATTTGAATAACTGCAATTATTGGTTTGTAATCAGATGTTTTTTAAAAATTAACTTATGAGTATAATCAAACTTAATGGGGTTATGTATTGTGTCCACTAAGAATATATAAGTACTATATTATATAGGTGGACTAAAAAATGTCCCCATATTCAATAAAAAAAGGACTCATTTTTCAGCTGCTAACTTCCCAGAAGGAAGCCACCTAAATAAGTGATAGTTTTTTCTCTCAGAATTTTTCAATCTTTTGGCCTGACACACCTCCCCAGAGTGCTCCAGTCAAGATGATTCAATCAGGTTGATGTAGAGAAACATAACCAGACCTCACAGCTCAAGATGGAGACGGGAACCCACCGGCCCTCTGCTCTCCATACATGAGGTTATGGTTTGGTTGGTGGAATACGTAACCACAGCTTTGAACTCAAACTCATGTGGAACCGTGATGTTTTATCAAAGAGATGTATGTTAAGGATCAAGGGAATCTTCAAATGATGTATGGATGACTGTGTGTTCAAAGCCTATCAGAGAGTCACCGTGCAAAATCAGCCTGGCACTGAAAAAATACAAATAAAATCAGCATTTAAAATGCAAACACACATACAGAGATAAACTTTCATTTTTATTTTGTATTTCTTTTAGTATTTATATTCTTAAATGTAATATGTCTTGCCCTGTTATTTTATGTATTGTATTGTTTGTATTGTAAACTGCTTCAAACTAATTTCCCCCTGGGAATGAATACAGTATCAATCTATCTATCTATCTACCTATATATCTACCTACCTAACTTTCTATCCATCTATATACATACCTACCTACCTTTCTATCCATCTATCTATCTACCTACCTTTCTACCTGCATACCTACCTACCTTTCTATCCATCTATCTATCTATCTACCTATATATCTATCTACCTACCTACCTCTCTACCTGCATACCTACCTATATTTCTATCCATCTATCTATCTACCTTTCTATCTATCTATATATCTTTCTACCTCTATATCTACCTACCAACTTACCTTTCTACTTACATACTTACCTACATTTCTATCCATCTATCTACCTATCTACCAACCTACCTTTCTACCTACATACCTACCTTTCTATCCATCTACCTTTCTATCTATCATATATATATATATATATATATATATATATATATATACCTATCTACCTACCTTTCTACCTGCATACCTACCTATCTTCCTATCCATCTACCTTTCTATCCATCTATCTATCTACCTACACGTCCTCTTTGATCCTACAATATGGTAGAAGAGATGATCGAGGTATTTACTGCTGTCCATGTAGAGTCTAGAAGCTGCAATCATTCAAGCCTAAAAACTTAACGTTTACATTTTTTTTAACATCACATTACACTCAACGCCATCGTCTCCTGTCTGGCATTACTTTTTTGCTGCGATCTGAAAATGTAATATGGAAAATGCCCTCAAGAAACATCACAACAGAAATTGTTTTTGTGAGCAAAAGGACTGTGAACCAGGCAGCGGTTAAATATGCCAAGCGGTTTCCCGCCTTAGTTTCGTCTCCGTTTGAAGACACAAAGGATGCCGTTACCGCCGTCTCTCAGAGGGACTGCGTGTTTGTACTTGGCCACCTGTTCCCCGTCTTCAGGGTGCAGCGCTTACTTCAGGCGTACCACGTTGCGTACTCTGGCACTGTGAGACAAAAGCAATAAAATGCAAATTTCTGCAAACTCCTTCATTTTGGGAGCGATAGCAATTAAGCAAATTGAAAAAACCGTAACGCAACTTTAATGAACTTGTCAGGCATATGGGTGCTTATTGTGCCCGTAAAACAGACAACGCAGGTCAGAACGTGGAGTTTGAAAGCTTTGCATGTCCTTTGGGGCCGGTGATATTGAAACGCTCATAAACCATGAAGAAATGGATAATTTAAAAGATGGGAACACACGGAGTTTAACAAATACAAAATGACTTTGAAAATAAATGGCGGCGTCCACTTAGCAATGAAGCTCAGTCATGAATGAGTTTACTGGAGAAAGAAAATGGGCTTTTTATCAGCATGAACTGAGATTATCCCAAAATGTCACTTACGTCAGGCCCTTTAATCCTTTAATACACCGAGATGTCTGCAATCAGTTTATGGTAAGATGTGCACGCAATATTATCTTCATATTTTAAATACCAAACGGTTAAGATGAGTGTGGGGGGGGGGGGGGGGGGTTGGATTGGGTGTGAAATTAAAATGAAAGAGGTGATTATTGAATAATCCATGGCTGGGTCCAGTCCAATTAATGCTGTCAGGCTATCCTAATATAGTGGTAAATGGACCCAGTACACTCCAGTGTGTTTTCACATTTACATAAGATGATAAGTAAAAAAACTACTGAGTTGTAATACAACAACACAGGAAAAAACAAATGCATATGTCCCTCTATTTAGTTCACGCTGGAGGTTTTCTGTCCTTTCTACTCTTCCCCTGGTGCGCTGCCAGACAGACGGCGGCAAATGCCACCCATTGTCCTCAGGTGATGAGACGGCTTTTACACACAAACAGCCTTTTAAAATGCGAGCGCACCGCAGCGCTTTGGCTAATGCGGTCTAAGTGCTGAACATCAGATCATAATTAATTCCTGTAGTCAAACCCTGCGACGCACTCCTGAGTCAGACCCCGCCTTCTACGAGCTCGGAGGCTTTGTTGAGGGTCAATGGTACATGAAAGGGGAAGGGAAAAGGTAGAGGGAGGGTTATGATTGGGGGGAGCAGAAATCAATAATTACTCAATGGGGACCTGGTGTAATTGGAGATAATTGTACACCAAGTGAGATTACAGTAATTGAAAACCATGTTGTTCCATTGGGTAGAGGATTGCATTTGATTGAATGGGAGTAATTGAATGGCAAATGAGACGAGCGGCGCTGATTTCTTTCTCTCTCTAACGCTAATTCGGAAAAGTTAATCCTAATGACGCTGTTTACATTTTTTTTTTTTATAGTTCTGTTCAACTTTTCTTTTCTTTTTTACATCTGACACATTTAAGCCGCACACAAATCAGAGGGGATTGCAGACCAACTAGGCCACAGAGTCATCCCCATATTCTCAAATGCCAAATGCTCAGGAGGGAAACTCTAATTAATCTCCCACACCTTTGTCACTTTGGCCTTTTTTCGTTCTCCCTTTCTCTTGGAAAATGGAAAGTACAACTCAGTCGGATAATGCAGATCTAAACATGCTGAAGCAAATTTAAAACAAACATTAAATATATATATATATAAATATATATATACATATATATATATATATTTATAAATATATATATATATAAATATATAATTTTTTCAGTTTCTTTAGTTATTATATTTTGTATTTAATGCTTATCGTTTGGTTGTATTTATTTTGACTGTTTGGTCCTTCCCTCCCTCCTCGTTGGGTCCTCCTCTTGGAGTGTAGATGTAGAAGCATAAACATGTAGGAGGGGATGGGTGGGAATGCTGTGTGGGTGGGTGTATGTGGATATGGATGGTTGTGTGTATATGGATGGTTTTGTGTGTATGTGGATATGGATGTTTGTGTGTATATTTGGATATGGATGTTTGTGTGTATATTTGGATATGGATGGTTGTGTGTGTGTGTATATGTGGATATGGATGGTTGTGTGTGTATGTGGATATGGATGGTTGTATGTGGGTCTGTATGTGGATATGGATGGTTGTGTGTATATCTGGATATGGATGGTTGTGTGCGTGTGGGCATTTGTTGAGGTGGATGTGTGTGTGTGTGTGTGCGTTTGTTGAGGTGTATGTTTGTGTATGTGGAGATTGTCATCTGTACTCGCGGTTGTCTGGACTACGGATACTGATAAAACTACTTTTAAATGTGTGCTGTTTGTTTTGTTGCGTTTATTTATTGTGACGTCAAGGATTACTCTGTTTGGATGAAAATGCAAAATAAAAAGTCATACAAAATAAAACCAATATTCAGAGCTTTCCCCTGGAGGTGGCCTCCACATGTCCCAGTAAGTGAGCATCAGCATGCGGCTGAGGTCACCGGGCCGGAAGACGAATGCGTCTCGATTAAGATCCATCTCAGGATGATGATGTGAAGAGCACCTCCCTCAAAGAGCCGCATCGACCTCAGCACTAGATGAATGTGTCCTGCATGCATTAAACGATGCAGCAAACCACACATAAATAAGCAGTTTGTTACAACCTCAGACACCTTTTTTTGGGGGGGGGGGGGGGGCTAATAGAAGCTGCCGCCATCCCCCAGAACCTGGCTGTTTTCCCTCTTGTGTTATTTGCCGCCAGCGTAGTTTACACGGTTGGGATTAATCTTAATGAGCCAAAGAACCACTATATTTATCTTGTGCTATCAGAATATTTTGAGCTCTCCTTTTATTTATTTATTTTTACTTTCTGGAACCAAAACATTTAAACATTTCCCGTGGCTACATTTATCTTTATTGGAATAGTAGGATCATATTCTGTGTTATGACAAACCAATTTCTGTGGATAACAACCTATTACCAAATGAAATCAGAGAAACTCTGGTAATGAGCAGCAATGGGAGAACCTTACGTTTTTAAACATATGACTTATATACTCCGACAACTAATTATACGACTGATAATACAAATGATATTATTGTTATTATAACATCAAAGTGTGTTTGGCATGACAAGAATATGTGACATTAACAACGTATCATGTAATTGTGGCAAAAGCTATTTGCATTGTTTACAACCGAGCAGCGCTCTGTTTAGACAACGAAAGACGAGGTAATCACATTCCTCATTAAGCAGCTGCTCATTAGCATGTTAGTAACATGTTGCATGTTTATTATTCATCAAAGCACCTATAAAAAGGTTATGTGTGTATACGATATATTCAAATATAGCATCAAACAACTATTGCCGATAAAAAGATAAAGAGGTCATTTCTACTTGAACAGATTATTAGTTATTCTCTTTCTGTGTGTGTGTGTGTGTGTGTAGTTGATGCCTCTCTGTGCTTTTTCCTCTTTATACTTTGTATTCCATGACTACTGACGGAGTTTTACACCTTGAAAAAATCTGACCTTGACCATTAATAATTGAATTTTCCAACAGATTTATTTTCTCTAACCTCTGAATGTGAGAATGACCCGTGCGTCTCAATAGACCCCCGCTACCTTCCAAGGATGGAAGCTGTGTAACAGCGGTGTAATTGTGTGCTATGACGGAGGCAACTTAACAAAAGGGAATTAATGTGACCTCATGGTTGAATGCACTTATTATTAATAAGTCGCTTTGGATAAAAGCTTTAGCTAAATTAGCTGTAATGTGATGTGGGTTAATAAGTGTTCAAAAACGAGTTAATTAGTTATGACTTTAGAATAGAACACCTTCTGAGTGTTGAAGTGATTTGGAGACTAAATTGCGTATTTTAAATAGAATAAATAGACAATATATAAGTGTTATTAAGGGAGAATAGATATTCTAGCGGCACTGCCACCTTAAATGTATTCATGCAAAACTGCTCAGACTTTATAAGTTAAATTAATGAGATATTCATATGTTTTTAAGATTTTTTTTTACCTGAAATAGTTATGAATTTTAATGACTCAAATACACAAATCAGCGGTTAATGTCACGTCTTCTTTTGGTTTAAGAAGAAAAAATCCCTTAAATCTGAGAAGCAGCAAACACCTGAAAAAGCCGAACGCTCAATTAATTTGAACTATAAACCACGGTTGAAAAAAATAAAGCCATTATATTCGGAGTATGTACAATAAATATACAGACCGCCTTCGCTGACGCGGCACTTGTGAGTGCAACTGCTTTGTAGGCAAAGTGGCCAAAAAGTGCTGAGCGCGGTGCGTTCGATGTCCTAACCTCTCAAGCACAGTAATTGAGACGCGTGCGCTGTTTTTTTTTGCCAAAGCGAACGCCTCCGCCTCTTCTCCGAGATCGTCGGCGGGTCAAGCGAGCCCAATTCCTGCTGATCTTCGGGAAGAGATGGGCGGTAAACAATGAGCGAGCCGGTCCCGGGCGATGCTTACTAATCCGCTTTCAAGCCAGGCGGATTTACGGCCCGCTAAGATGTCCACGCTCTCATTTAAATTCATCCTGACTGACTGACACACAGATAAACTCGGGGTTATTCGCTCTATTAATTTGTCCCATTTCATCTCCCGGATTGGCAAAAAAAAGTGTGCTTGTAACATTTCTCAAGTTAATTACATTTCCTGCTTTGTACTCTTCAGGTCTGGCATCCATGTTAGCATCATATTAGCTCTTTATTAGACTTTATGAAGCACTTATTAATGCCAATGACTAAATTCAACAACTACTAGAGGGATATGCTTTGCTCAGTATGAACTGTGTAAGGTGACAGTGCCACTAGAATAGTTGTTATCTAATAACTAATTAACTCATATTTAAACACTTATTAACACACATCACGTCACATTACAACTAATAGAATAACTCCTTAATATTATTAAGAATATATTATTATTATGTAGTAATATAAGAAAAATATAAGAATAAGTAATAATAAATAATGAATATAAATAATGAATATAAATAATGAATATAAATAAGTAATAATAAATAATGAATATAAATAATGAATATAAATACATAATAATAAATGTAAATAAATAATAATAAAGTAACCTTATTTAGTATTTAGTATTGTTATTGTGTTTTATATTTATTTTCTATTAATGCTCTGATGTGCACCGCTGCTGTGATTTTGAAATGTTCCCACTGTGGGACTAATAAAGGAATATCTAATCTAATCTAATCTAATGACACTTAATAAATAGTCTATTGTTTATTCCATTTAAAATGCACAATTTAGTGTCAAAATAACTTCAACATCAGTCTTTCTAACTCAGAAGTTATTCTATTCTAAAGTCATGACTCATTAACTCGTAGTTGTTTTTAGATGACAGCTACATCCCAGCGACCCGGTTGGTTAACGGACGTCTAAGTGACGCCGCACTGATTGCGTAACACCTAAGATGGCAGCTCCAAAACCCTGATATCGATCACGCGGTGCAGCGGGGGGGGGGGGGGGGGGTGTCAAAGATTTTTTTATATCCCGCAGCTCCTTTTTTCCCGATCCCGTTCTCACTCACATTCGTCAAATACCGGCGGTTGCGGTTTAGCGCCTCCCTCGCTGTCTTACGGAGACTCACCGGGGCTTTCAAGTAAGTCCGATGTAAACCCTCTGCATTACCACTGTGGGAAACAGAGGGATGGTGGCAGGAGTGCTCGTGGGGGGGGGGGAAGTGAAGGTGGATGCGTTAAAGAAACTCACGGCTTTGGTTATCAGGCACGTTAACGTCCACCGAGGTCTTTCGCTCAACCTAATTAAGTGCTTTTGTTGCCTCAACCTAACTTCCTGTAAAGATTGATTTTTTTAACCGTCGAGGTCCAAAGCTAACCCTGAGGCGTGTTCAGGGCGACGCAGTGCGGAGCTCACGGTAGTTCAGGGAGGATGACTCTCTTTACACGGCGGGTCATGCATAAGAGTCTCGGTTTATTACTCCGAGTGATTACGCAATCAGCTGATCTGGGCGGGGCGTCCGCTATTAAGCGACCAAATTAGACGCGGCACGATGTCTCTAAGCCAATCGGATCGTCGCCGTCGAACTTTAAAGGAGTTTTCTGGTTTCAGCTCGAACCGGAAGGCGAACTTTCTCCACCCAAGTCACCTCCAGGCAGCAACTCCTTTCTTCACCACCAGTGTCTGGATTCCAGGGGGGGGGGGGGGGGTTCTGTCGGATCAGAACTCGGCGTCACTGCCTCTTGTCGAGTCCGACAAAGACGACGCACAATTCCATTATTGTTGAATTCGGAAAAAGTCTCTTCCGATTGAAATGGAAGTGGACCGGCCAGGCGAAGGTGTTTCGCTCCGTCGGGAGGGTTAGAATGTGACGCCGCTGCTCCGAGGCGCTCTCGGCATTTTCGAGGTCCGAGAGCGATGAGAAAAGTCTTCTACCGGCACCTGTACTCGCCATCGCCGATAGGTATGTGAGAAATTGTCGAGTAGTTCAAATGTACACTTCGGGGGACGCCGCGCGGAGCCTGCCGAACGAAGAAGAAAAAGAGCCGAGGTAAAGGATGACACGGAGGGGAATTGCTTTGAGGGAGGAGCGCTGCCGTCGAATTTTTACGGTCTCGACTCCTCCTCGGTTGAGCGATTCACAACGACGAGCTGAAAACACGTAATGAAGAGCTCAGAGTGTTCCACGGAAGAAAAAAAATCCACGGGGCGGGAGGAACATCTGGTGGGTTCGGCTTTTTCCGACAGAGGCTCCAGAAAGCCCGCTGAACTCAATTGGACCGCGCGGTGCTTCAGAACCATTATTCAGATTTCGCCGGCCGAGATGAAAGACCCTCTGGAACTCTGGTTTTTGCTCGGCGGCGATCCCCCCCCCCCCCCAAAAAAGCCCCCGGAAAAAACTTTTTTTCTGGCGTTGGCAAAATATCAACCGAAAAAAGAAAAGAAAAAAAACCTGTGTCCCTTGAAGCCTCAACCCCCCTCCCCCCCCCTCAACCCCCTCCCACTTCTGCTTCGTCCAGAGCCAAAAAAACGGGGACAAGACGATAATGACCCGACTGGCAGCCGCTCGGCTCTCTCTACGCTGAAGCATCGTGAGGGAAAATGAAAATTGATTTGAAAATCCTACGCCGGCCCCCGGCTGGAACAGAAGGGATTATTGTCCTGATTGTACTAATACTGTGCGTCCCTGCCCCCCCCCCCCCCCCCATTCCCCTCCCACTCTAATTCTACCCATCATACTCTGTCCCTCTGTGTTCTCTCTCTCTGGGTGAGGGCTCTTCAGCCATCGTTCTTCCCTTTGTTTCCCCTTTCATCATCTTGGTAAATAACCCGCCCCCCCCACCTTTAAATTTTTTTTTTATGCGGGCAGAGATATAAAAGCACAAAAAAAACACAAGAGGGGACAAGCGAGAGTCTCTGTAAAAAAAAAGAGAAAACTACGATGTGATGAGAAATATAGAGCCCCCCCCCCCACACACACACACCCCTGGCGTCTGGACATCCCAAATGATGTTGCACTCTTGCCCTCCTGCCCGGAAATTCAGAAATTGATCTGTTGTTCTGGACTGCATTGCACACAGCATCAAATTACCAAATGTGTGTCCTGTCCGTGAACAGCGGCGATGCGCCGCGTCGCCGTCATCACAGCAAAGAAATGTTGATCACAGGTCAGTATCCGTGCGACGGTCATAACCTTCCTCCCATTTTCCATCGTTTTTTTTCCGTAATACGTTCAATGCATCGGCATTATCGAATCATTTGGAGTGTTTACGGTTTACCAACGAGACAATGACGAGCTCCGTTGCCATGGAGACGGTTGATGCTGGATGCGTATGGTTTGGTAGGTCACGAGGGTGGCGACGGTTACGATGAGGGACGCTCACGGTAACGGAGCCTTTAAAACCAACACGACGACACCTGAAATAAGGACGTCCCAAATGTTATATCCATAACGATGGATATGATATTGATTTACTCACCACGGAAAGGCAAAGCTAATAAAGGCGGCTTTTTAATTGGTCAACAAATAATTCCTGGAGATACCTGGCGAGTATTGTTTTGATGTTTGTAATTTTGTAAAATGTTAAATATTATACAGGTGGAGGCTTCAGATGAGCCTCGTTGGCTTTTTGTCTCTTCCTGCACTGTGATCCTGAAATGTCCCCACTGTGGGACTCATAAAGGAATATCTAATCTAATCTAATCAAAAAATTATGAATTTATTTAATTATTTGTTTTATTGTTTGAATTGTGCAAAAATAAATAAAAATACAACCGCACATTTATATATAAATGCCTTTTTGGGCTGATTAGGGCTCTCAAAGAACAATACGATTGCATTTCAAAGGCCATGTGATGTCATAGTTTTGAAACAATAGTTATCACAGGATATACTAAATGAGTTTTTATGGAGAAAAGACACTTGTATGACTATTGTTCAACCTCCAGATGGAGTTACTCTATGCTTTCAATGTGCTGTAGGATTGAGTATATTAATGGGAACAGTCGGCTCATGTCCAGCATCCAGAAGGTTCTCCAAGGCACATCACTCCCAACGCCGTTCAATAGTTGAGGTTTTAATAATGCAAATGACAATAGCTTCAGCGTCGGGCGTCGTGAGTCGTGTCGCGGCTCGAGTTAGACTCGCGTCCCGTCTTGTGTGACTTCCACCGCCCACACACACACATAATATCTGTCCGATTCAAATTAAAGGGATCAGCGATACGTTTCGATGGAGGTCCTCCGAGGCGATGCGCGAGTAGTGCAGAATCATCTTCCCTGAAAAGGAAGGAGGAGGAGGAGGAAGAGTGTATTGTCACAAAAGAGCAGATAATGGACCCGGAGGAGAGCAGCAGCAACTGTGTCATTAATGCTTTAATAAGCAATTGTCAATTATCAGGGCTTCGCCTGACATTGCAACCGGAGCCCTGAAGGCAACTCGCACAGCGAGGGCCCCGACGAAAAAAAAGAAAAGCAATTAAAAAGTTTTATTGTGACTCGGAAACGGCTTGAAGAGATGTGGAGGGACTCGTCTGGTTCTGCTCCTCAGATTCATGCTGAGAAGATGAGGAGATGTGGGGTGGTTCACAGGGACCTCAATCGGATTGGGATGAAACATTATAGATTTAATACGCTGGGGTTTATGGACACGCTTAACAGGAGATACTAATAATATACTATATATATATATATGTATTTATATCTATACATATATAGATATAAATAGATATATACAAATATATAAATATATATATATATATATATAAATATATATATATATCAATATATATAAATATATATATATAAATATAAATACATATAAATAAATAGATATATAAATATATATATAAATATAAATATATATATAAATACATATAGATATATATAAATATATATATATATAAATATATATAAATAAAGGATAGGGCACGACAGGTCAGAGACAATTACAAGAAACCTGATCGTCCGTAATCTTTAAACTGAACACAGTAGATCACTCGAGGGCTGGAGAACAAGGGATGCTGCGTTCTGCCGGTGTCTTTTTCAGATGAACCCCTCCAGGACCGCCTCAGGCGTCCCGGAGGTCGAGCTTGAGCGTTGGAAAACTCGAAGGAGAACGTGCGGGATCTCGTGAGACAGAAGAAGGCCGGCTGGGGAAAAATCCCCATGTAGATTCTCTCTTCCCTCGCAGGACAACGGCTGCTGGAGGTGTGTTTAACACACACACACGTAATGCACCGCGCTCACACGCGAGGTGGAACGTGATTATAACCGCGTGGCGGACTTTCACGGTGAGCGACGCTCGCTGCCGCAAACATTCTGGGGTAAGAAAAGGCATAAAGCATGAGAATGAAAAAGACTCCCTCGTTTCCCCGGCGGTGGGCCGCAGCCCGCTGGGTGTTTTTCCGGTCAGAGTGGTTGTGTGTTTGGCCACGTGCTGTTCCTCCTGCTCATGCTTCTCTCCTGCTGTGCCGTGAATGTCACGAGCGGCACCGCAGCCTCGACTAAAAGGGAGCGCCGGCCTTTATAAGCCCCGCCCCCCCCCCTCCCAGGTCACTAATACATCCCCTCAGCCTCCACCAAACTCAGCTTATGGGATCAGGCGACACCGTGTGTAGCTCGACAAATGACTCGCCGACGGCCTCCCGCCCTCTGCTCAGAGTTCTCCCATTTTGTGGCCCTTGCTTTTTTCCTGCCCCCCCCCCCCCCCCATCCCGTTTCCAATTTGTCAGGTGGAAACTGGGTGTGAAAAATGCCACAGGGGGGGGGGGGGGGGGCGTGGACCGCGGTTCATACCGCCGCTCGCTGCTCGACTGACAATAAATAAGGCTCGTCGATAACGGCGACAGGAAACATTCCGAACATCTAATTAACCACGACGGCGCGCCAGTGATAACCCACGCAATTATCCACGGATAGTTTCACACGGATAATGGTGAAAGAGAAGACTTCGGAGGAGGGCCGGCCTTTTTTTCTCGGAAAAATAAGTGAATCTAATTTGGTTCTGACTGAGTGCAAAAAGCCCACCCCCCCCACACACACACACACACACACACACACACACCTCAAGGAGACGGACTAGCCGGGCTGCATATTGCGTAGACGCAGTCGATGGGATTTGGAAGAGTGAAACAAATGGCGGTGAAACAAATGGCGGTGACCTCACGGCGAGTTCAACGGTAACCGAGTCGATTGGCTAATTTGATCAGCGGCTACCTGAATGGATGGAAGACGGAATCCATTCCAGGGATTCACGCCTCGTGAGTGTGAGGACGCTTGTGTGTGTTGTGTGTGTGTCGTCCGCAGTCTCCCCCCCCCCCCCCCCCACAGTCTTAGATAAAAAAATCCATCCCATAATTGCGTTCTACATTCTCCCACTCATTAAGGCCGGCCTGGGTGGTAAGCTTCTGTAAATAAGGCACGGAAGTGAGGGAGAGGACAGAAAAGGAGTGATGGGGGGGAGAGAGAGAGGGGGGGGGGGGAATCAATGTGATTGAGCGCTCTGTGTGCAGCCTATTATACCGCTGGAGTTACCTACTGTGTGTCCCATTGGGGACTGAAGGGAGGGGGAGGGAGGGAGGGGGGGGGGGTGTTGACGAAAGACAACCCAATCTAAATCCCCCTCGCGGTTCTTACAGCCTGCCGCGAACACGTGGCTGGTGGTCACGTGGTGGCTGACGTCTGCCCAGCAGCGTCACAACGCAACGCCGTGAGAGTTGACAGCTTGCATTGTCTGGGAGGCGATTAAGTGGGTTGGGAGGCTATTATGTAGGAGGAGGGGGGGTCGCGCGCGCGCACACACACACGCACACACACACACACACACACACACACACACACACACACACACACACACACACACACACACACACACACACACACACAGAGGCGCAAAACAGACTCCACGTAACTGGATTTGGAGAGTGGAGCTGTATATCTCGCGGGACGTGGGTGTGGGTGGCACTGATGCTGACACTGATGGCACTTCGCCCGCGCGTCCGTCGCTGCGCGCACACGCTGCGCAAATCATCTCTCCTAAAACGTCCCACGGACAGAACCAGGCTGCACAGTGCTCCCTCTGTGTGTGTGTTTGTCCCCCCCCCACCCACACACACACACACACACACTCCCACCCGTCCCCGCTGCCATCGATCCGCTCACAAACACCATCTCCGGGCGAAACCGTGACGCACTTCGCTTTATCAAGAGCGCATGTTTATGAATAAAGTGCAGAGAGAGAGAGAGAGAGAGAGCGAGAGAAAAGGTGGCGCGAGTGAACCGCAGCTCCCCCCCCCCCCCCCCCCCCAGTATAGAAGGATGTTTATGCCACCGCAAAAATAAAGCCGACTTAATTCCATTCCGGAACAGGATACAGGATTTGAAACCACAGAGGGATGGGATATTATCTTATATTTATATCGTGGAGTATTTAGTCGGGACTGGTTTATGAGAAAAGGAAGAACACAAAGTTGTCCAGCTAAGCAAGTCCACTCTCATCCAAACACGGTACTTCTCTGTCATCTTGCGGGTTAAAATACAAGTAGCCTATACACAGGGGGAATAAATATATTCCTTAACACATATACACGCAGTCCATATAAAGATGCACCCTTTTTTGAGCTGCGTGCTCGCGGGGAGGAGGAAGGATGCTGCTGCTGTGATGTGTAGAGCTGAGGAGGAAGAGGAGGAAGAGGGGGATGGAGCGGTGGGAGTAAAGTTGGAAGTGGACTCTTACCGTATGATGGCCGTGTCGCCCTGGCGGATGGTGATGTTGTCGGTGGCCCGCTGCATGTCCACGCTGCGCACGGGGAACCCTGTGGGGATAAGGCAGAGCAGTCTGAAAAAAGAAGCCTGCAGCTGCCTCCAACTCGATTTGCGTCCGACTTGCATCTTTACAAAAAAAAGAAGAAGAAAAAAGCACAAGAGCGATCGCGCGCGCTTTTCTCTTCTTCTCCCGGAGCTATAGATCCAAAGGGCGAGGAAGAAAATGTTTTTAAAAAGTAGTAGTTGTCCAAGACTTCTTCGGGTAAAAAAACGCGGGATGCCCTTTAGGTCCAAACTATCGTGCGGCGGCGGGTGGGGGCGCTTGAAGGGGGGTGGAGGGTGGAGAAAAAAGGTGCTACGGGTTCCCCCCTTTGAATACGCTCGGGACGAAAAACGTGCGCGGGGTGTGTGCGTGTGCGTTTGTGTGTGTGTGTGTGGAGGAGGGGGGTCCTCGCTCTATAGTCCACTGATGCGTAATGCGCTCTGCGTAAAAGGGACTGGGGGCACAGCCAGCACACTGCGATGGAGAGAGGCAGGCTTCTGTTCAGAGACTGAGAGAATGCCCCTCCATCACCACCACCACCCTCTCTCTCTCTCTCTCTCTCTCTCTCTCTCTCTAGCTCTCTCTCTCTCAGCCTTCTTTGAATCTCCCCTTATTGGCTGTCAGGACAACAGCACCACCTGAGGTTTCTTTCAGTAAGACACCACTGAGTGAGGACATGAAAACAGTCCAAATAAGTCAAGAATTATTTATTTTTATGTCAGCATTAATATATATTTTCTTCCTTTTATATTTAGACACACACAACAAGATAATTACACTACTGGAAACCACAGGTGGTGATCTTCAGACATCTACCTCCCCGGAAGGGAAAACAAACAGAAATACCTTCTTTTTTTTGTCAGTTTGTATTCAATTCAATTCATTTAAATTAATTCAGTAAAATGACACATGTGCCTTTAGCTTCACACACTCTGTACACATCAACACACTCTGTACACATCAACACACAGTCTGAGGATCACCCCAGCGTCGCGGGTATTAATTACAATTAAGTGGGGTCAATGACACAAGTTCAATGTTCTGTTACAGTGAATACATTGCGACATTTTATTTATTGCCCTATGTCAAATATTATAGGATTTTTTCCTCCATTTGTATCCATCATGAAAGACTCTCAGCTACACATCCTGGATGCATTATACCCCCATGCACCCCCCCCCCCCCCTCCGTGCTAAGATGTAAAGCAACACTCAGCTGACCGTGACCATGGCGATGTTCAATCATGCGTGAATGGCTGAACCGCATGTACATAATCACCCCCCCTCCCCCCCCTCTCTCATGCTCATGCCACCGCGTTGCTTAATGAACTGCAGGGTGACAATTAAGGCGGTGCACTTAGCATTTTATTTGATTCAGGAATTACATGAATACTAATGAGAATCCTTGTCATTCGCCGCACGGCCCGTAGTTGGGAGACCTGACGACGCTTCCTGTTCTGAGTGGTCCACGGGAGATGGGTCGGGATACCACATATATACGACGTGGATGACGCTATACCCCCCCCCCCCCCTTATCTCTAGAACACGATGCAGTTGTTCTGGTGCACACACACGGCGGTGGAGTCATCCGGTTCCGAACACCGGTGGCCTGATTGAACCAGTGTGAAGGCGTTGCTGGTTGTTTGTTGTTAAGCCTTATTTGCAGCATCAGCAGATTTTAAGCACCAGATCAGAGCAAAACAACTCCAGTTTAACAGCCGGAGCCCACTGTGACGTGGGTGTGAGGGGGGGGGGGGGGGGAGCCAGATTAGAGGGAAGGTGGGGGAGCGGTTGTTTTCAATACCTGAGTGTAAATATGATTTGAGAGATGTTTGTAAGTTTACTGTATTAAAAAATGCTAAAAAAGGGATTGAAAGAAGATGTATTTCTATTGTCGGGGTCCAATTATGGAACAATGTTAAAATGGATGTAAGAATGGTCAACTCATTTTTGGTTTTCAAAAGGATTATTTATAAAACAATTTTTGAGGATTATAAGTGTGATTGAAAGATATTTATATGGAAGATGTATATATATATATATATAATTTTTTATTTTCTTTATTTTTCTTTATTTTATGTTATTTTTCAGATTTATTTGATTCTAATAAGTTAGGATAGGAATATATAAGCATTTTTTGCTTCTACCTATACCTTTTCAGTCTTTCTGTTTTGTATATTATATAGAATAATATTGTGTTGTATTGCAATGATTGACTGAATAAATTACAGAACAACAACCCCCCCCCGCGCCCGCCGTATGTTGGTATCCGGGAGTGTGAGGAGGTCCTGACGTTAGGGCGTTTGTTCAGGAACAGGGAAACATAGTTTGGGGGAGGCGTGCTGGATGCCTTTGATGATCAGCGCCTGTTGCCGTCTCCTTTAAAGCTTCTGGAGGTTTGAAGGCGGCACCGTCTCCACCAGAGAACATAAGCATTAAGACCACTTAAAACAAGGGGACCACAGGGCCCGGTAGAGGAGGGGAGAGGGGGGCTCCTCCGCATACAGATTTTTATAGGAACGGCTCCCGGGTGGCTCTCAGCTTTCTGTTTTTCTTTTTCTTCATCGAAAACATCTCGTGAATCCGTCAGTGATCTGAGAAAAGTGCCGAGTGTGTAATTAGTAGAAATCTTGCTCGTGTGGCCGGGGAGACAGCAGCTTTCACCAGTTCTTCACAAAGGGGAAGGGATCTCTAGCTCTACCCGAAATAACAACACACACACACACACACACACACACACACACACACACACACGCTGTGCACTGGAAGACAGAGGGGTCATTATAATGCCGGTGGGATGCTCTCGGTCGGTGGCTGTAGAGGTTTAGCCAGCGGATCTGGTCATACAGTACGCTGCATCATCTTTAATACGTGATAACCTGTCAGTAAATATATATATATATATATATATATATTAGATGTGTGTGTCCCTAACAGTGACTGGTTAGGTAGCATTGACATAACTTATCAACAACTTCTATTTGAGACAGCTGACAGCTAATTAAATAGACGTTGACAAGATGAAATCCTCCATTTATCAAAAACCAGCACATCTTTCCATATTAGTTCGATGACAAGTGTGTGTTGTGCGTATAGAGATTTTGAATTCACGTGTTCTCATCCCAACTCGTCGCTGTAAAGACGTTGTTGTTGTCATAGTGAAGTCAAACCAAACTGTTTTTCATCCAGCATTTGCAGCTGCGCCTCCAGGAGGAAGAATAATGCACCGTTATTCATATCGCAGGGAATTATTTGGTGTGTTTTCCGCGTAAAGACGGCAGCCCGGATGAGCCCAACCCACAGCGAGCACTCAGCCACGAGGCCGCCGTGTGGACCCAGAAGTCACTGTGGATCTATTGTATTTGTGTAGTATTTTACAATCTAGACCAAAATCTATTCCACAATATTTTCCTTAATCCAATTGAGGATGAAACCTAAATGTGTTTCCTGATTAAAGTTTACAGTTTTAAAGTCGAAAATGTAAAGTTTTTTTGAAGTCTTCAAGATAAACTTTTTGAAATCGACATATGGCGATATCAAATTATGCCTCATATCATACAAACTGTAAAAAACACTGAGATAGGTTTCGGTAAAACATCACGGGTGGTCTTAAAATAAGTATATGCACAAAAATAAGTTAGCTTCACAATAACTCAACCACAATTTAGGGCTTGGGCACCGGTCTAAACATAACGCAGATGGGTTTATTACATTGTTGTTACCTCAAAGGGTCCATACAGATGCTGAAGGGGGTCTCATGTGGCTGTATGAGACCATTTGAATCACAAAAGGGTGTCTTCACAGTCTTAAGTGAACTAAAGTCGTACAAATACTTACAATTAATACTTAACTTATGGAAAAAGTGTTCAGGGAGCTACTGTACATTTGTTTTAACCTACAGCGTCACGCTTAAGAAATGGTACGATCCACTTTAGCGGAGTCTGAAATCCTATTACAAGATTCTTCCGGGCATGACAATGGTAAATATTGATCGCAATAATAAAATATGGTCACAGCTAAGAAGGATAGTTACATGTTTATATCCCCACCGACCTTTTTTAAAAATCATTCCACTCTAATCCCGTCCGTATAGAGCCCACATAAATTAACGTTCCTACCTTTTTTTGACCTGAATCAGCCAGAGAAGGTTTTTTTTTAGTGCAAATACATGAATACAGTGAGGAGAAGTAATGGATATCTTCTACGACAAATACGACAGCCGAAAAGGGAGATAGTCGATAAAAACGGGAACAGGATGAGGACAATTAACGCCTTTGAGGACGAAGCGGAACACGATCTATTATTCAACCGCGTGGAGTTCAAAAGCTACGGGAACAAACCCTGGGAGGCGATTCCGCTGAAACACACCAGAGACTAATGAAACCGAACCAGGCCGCTTCACACGGCATCGTTAATGCACGCGGATGTTTCCGATGTATTTGCTTCGCGATAAGCGACCCGAGCCCCGGGTCAAAGGGCGGCCATAAAGCGGTTTTATTCGTATATATTACGAGGTTCGCCCTGGCTTCTCTCTCCGTCTCGTTAGTCGTAATGACTCCGGCCCCGACGATCAAACGGCGGAGGGGGGAATCGGAGCAGTGTGAAGGAATACAGACACGGGACTCGGATGGAAAAGGCGGGAATTTTCCCGCCGTTTCCTACGACGTTAGCTCAACCGTCATTTGCAAATGTCAAATAAAGACACGGGCACGGAAACGATGGAAACGGTCGATTCAGAGCCGGACTAAATCTCATGGAGTTTGTGTACCCAGTTTTTTTTTTAATGCAAAAGCGGGAACGCCGTGTTCTGTCTTTGTTGCATTAGCCCGCCATCAATCCAAAAACTGAATGGGATTTCATATATTATATGCAGGATCTGGTGGCAGTGCTCTAAAAATACTCTTCCTGACGTAATTGAATAGTTAATTCGTAGAACTAATGAACCCGTAACAGAAATTCCAGTTTCACGCTGTGTTAAAATTCTCTTTGATGCGAGTACAGAAGAAGAATAGGGGCGTATAGCATAAATGGTTGCAATAATTTTGCCTTACAGTCGACTAGAAGTGTGTGATGGATGATTCATATCCATCAACGGTGCTGATGTCCTCGTCTCGGTGTAATTATGAAGGATAAAAACATTAAGTGTCGTAGAACGGCATCAGTAAGGCTCGCCTCCGTATTTCCTTTAATAAAGCAGATGTAACTATAGATTTAAAGGGAGCCAATGGCTGCACGTTAAACCCTATGACACTGTCACGTGACTTGGGTTTCATCAGTATTACCCGACTTCATCTTCACTGCCTGAATTTCATCATTTCACTGATTCTCTTATCATCCAGACATGTGTTGAAGGTTACTTACTCTAGTTTTAAATATGTTTGACTTAATACAGTGTGTTAAAGGCTTTCTGGGTGGATAGTGGAGTAAAAGGTCCTCCATTGATTTTACGGGTCAGTTTACTCAAGCTTTACTCAGCCTGTGAAGACAGTTGTGTAATATCCGTTGTTGGTTCTGGAGGAGATATGTGAGGGGGCTTGTGAAAATAACCCGAATGATGTCATCGTGATGTCATCAGGGTTACCTCCGTCCGTACATTAAGACTTCCAATTTATAACAAGGGACCTTGGAGTTTTTAATCTTCATTTTTATACTATTTACAATTCACCTGTCAATGATTTGAATTCAAAACAATTTCTCGATGCATCTTTAAAAAAACAAAAAAATTGAAATCTGCCGGTTTAAAAAAAACATTGTATCGAGAGCAAAAAGTTTCCAGTTTGCCAAAAGTTTAAGCTCCGCCCCTAAGTCAAACACAGAGCTCAGAGAAGAGAATTTAGCGCGGGGGTAAATTATAAAACAATAAAGAGTTTAGAAAGACTCACACCGAGCTGGAAAAAAAAAAAAATTCACGATAAGGTTCGGTCTCTGTATTGATGTTCACGTTTCAATGGGAGTCAATGGGCTTTTACATAGGAAGCATATGAATCAGCCTTTTCTTTTTTTAGCTTAATCTATATTAGCAACTGATAAAAACAGGACATGTCTCCATTTGTTGCCACAATTTTGACCGTGGTATTTTAAAATTGGTCTCTCTCAATCCAACCCAACTGGCCAGCCCTGGAGTTTTATAACGAATAACAACACTGACACATTCCTGCTGATAATTGGTATTGCAATCCACGGTGCCCGACATCTCCAGTACCAGCATGCATTGCAACACAGGGTTCACAAAACAAAAAAATAAAACCTTCAAGGTCGAGTGTTGCTGCTTGTTGTTGACAAGCGTGCAAACACGGATGTGCGAGTACACGGTGACAAACAACCACAAACCAAACTGTTTTGTTAGCATGCAGCCGGGCGGACGCAGGGACTCGCTACACCTGTCTGCAGCGACACCTGTCACTCACATCAGCTGTAACCACGTCACATCAGATCTATTGGCATTGTTGGCCAGCTGAAAACAGTTTAAAAAAAAAAAAAAAAGTTTTTTAGAAAACATTTTTATTTATTTTTGTAATTTTCTTTTGGCTCGTCTTTACGAATAAAAACACTTGGTAAATATATTGAATATGTATTTCCACCCGCTGTTAAGAGGCTGTCAGACGTCCCACTGACAGCCACATGCAGAGCCTCACAGCGTGTCCCTCACTACTGTACGCAGGCGGCGCACACAGCAGGAGGAGAGGAAACTGAATTATCAACACTCTAGTAAGTCGAATCATGTGCCAAAACAACAACAACAACAACATCAGTCACGTGATGTGATTGACCTGTCAGCGGCAAACGTTTCACCTCATTTCGCTGGCGAAGCCGACGTCGTTCCGAAAGGTCAACGTGAAACCTCGCCGCGGTGCGAGTGGAGCACGATCTCCCAGCCGCCGCCGCAGCATCAGCAGCTCGCCGACTCACTCTGGTACTTTTCCCAGCTGATGTCGGCGGGCTGAGACAACACGCTACACAACACGCTTCACAACACGCTTCACAACACGCTTCACAACACAGTGGGAAGCATGAGCTGCAGTCACACCGTTGTTCAGAAGAATCCACCCTGTATTTCCTCCAGAAATCTCTCTATCACTCTCTAGTCTATATTTACAGGATATACAATATGTATACAATATATATATATAAACAGTATATATACAGTACATACTATATATACAGTATATACTGTATATATACAGTATATACTGTATATATATTGTATATATAGTATCTACTGTGTGTATATAGTATATATATATATACATATTTATATATATATACAGTATATACTGTATATATTGTATATATACACTGTATCTACTGTGCATATATATATATACAGTAGATACTGTGTACATACAGTAGATACTGTGTATATATACAGTATCTACTGTATATATAGTATATATATATACATACATATATACAGTATATACACTGCATATATTCAGTAGATACTGTGTATATAGTGTATATCTATATACATATATATATACAGTATATACACTGCATATATATACAGTAGATACTATGTGTATCTACTGTATATATATAATATATATATAGTATGTACACTGCATATATATACAGTATATATTTGTACTGTATTCACACAGGATATATATACACTGTGTAAATATTCAGTATATATATACATATATATAAATATGTATAAATATATATAAATATGTATATTTATATATACATATGTATAGTCATGTAAATGTACCACTTTAATCTCAGAGAATATCTAAATTTGCATATTTGAATTCTTACAGATAAACCACGAATTGAAAGCATTTCTAATTAAATATAATTACATTTTCCTTTCATTTTGTCTCCTTCCTGTCAGTCATTTTCCCGGAGGAAGTGTCGGCAGTAGTTTTATGTTTCTAAATATCGCGGAGTACTTTGGATTTTGTTTTTCTCCAACTTCGGGCCTCCGGGTCGATATTGGCCTGCGAAACACAAACACCAGGAAAGTTTCAACCACAGGAGGATCCATAATGGTATTCTGATTCCTCCTCCTCCTCCTTCTCGGTGCACTATCTCCTCCGCGCACTATCTAACCTCTGCATCAAAACAAATGGCACTCTCATCCAGCCCCGAGCCCGGAGGATCAATGAGCCGGGCTCGCCCCTCAGATCCATCGGTTTTCTGTTGTTGTTGTTTTTTTTCCCAAGCCAAATATACTCCGTGTCCAACAACAGTATTGGCTGCATCAGGAAAACATGCCCCACACACACACACACACACACACACACACACACACACACACACACACACACACACACACTTCGAAAAGGAGTGTGTGTGTGCATGTGTGTAGGAGAAATAGACTAAGACAAAAGATGAAAGGAGACTGAGTTCTCTTCTTTTCATGATAAATAAGTATTGGCAGCAAAATGCACGATACAAAGGAACACACTCAGCAGTATACTGTATCTCTAGACTTAACACACACACACACACACACACACACACGCTCACACCTTGGCCTGAAGCCTCTCACTCCTCTTTCTCGCCGTCAGCAGAAATAGAAAACAACACAACACTTTGGCACACAGGTTGCTGCGTATCCGACAACGTGCTTAAGTGACTGTTTAGAGATCCTCCATTGTGACCGCGCCGCTGGATTTTAGTGGATATTTTCTTGTGTTTAACATTTTTTATTCAAATGCATCGTTAAAGCTCCGACGTGCCGACGGCCGATCCGCTGTCGAACATTCGCTCCGGGCGGCAGGTGAATGCTGCACTTCCACTAATGCGCCGGCACAACATCGCAAATGATCTCCCATGGGTTCATAACAAATAAATACATCTCTGCTTTTTCTTAGATTAACATCAGAGGAACGTGTTCCGCATTCCCAGAAGAAGAAGCCTGTTTATACTTGCAGAACGCCTCCCTGCCGACGCTGCCGAGCACCGGCGTGCACCGGAGACAGCGCGCGCACACACACACACACACACACACACTTCAAAGGACACCTTAAGCTTGAAAGAAGCACTCCAAAAAGCCACCTTTCAGGGCTGCTTTGCATAAACATCGAACATTGACTAAGTTTAAACTGGTCTGTGTGCAGCTGTCGAGTTTAACTGCTGCTCTGATGGCGTTCTCTCACAGACCTGTGAGCTGCTGTATATGTGACCTTTGACCTGTGAGCTGCTGTATATTTGACCTTTGACCTGTGAGCTGCTTGATATGTGACCTTTGACCTGTGAGCTGCTGTATATGTGACCTTTGACCTGTGAGCTGCTTTATATGTGACCTGTGAGCTATTTCCCATCGGTGTGAAAACCTGCATAATGTGATCATATCTAAGAATGACTTTTATCCTATGTATGTATGCTCCGTGAGATAAACATACAAACCATACGTTTGTGTGTGTGTGTGTGTGTGTGTGTATGCAACGAGGCGATGTGTTTACGTTTTTATTCGTTTTTCCTCAAACTTTCCATCAGTAGTATTTGCTTTTCCAGCAGCTGCTGGTCCCAGGCCACACTTCAAATGTTTCTCAGCGACAGCGAGGACCAGGAGCTCGGCTCTGCAGAGGAAAAACTAAACGTTCCCTTAATGAGTGTGAGCGTTTCTATTCCGGTGGGAATGGGACTTTCATGTTTATATTTTATATTTCGTTAGCCTGTAAGCGATCTGGCCGATGTGTAACCGCACACGACTCTGTGAACACCGGCCCCGGTACATTGAGCAACACCGGGCACCTTTTAGTTCCTTTTCCTGGCTCGTTTACGCCGAGTCATCGCTTCTGACTTTGAGGTAACTCATTTATTACAGAGAATAAAAAACGCTCTGCAAAATCCCCGAATGTGATTCTTACACAAGTCCACAGTCCACTGAAGCCCATGCTATAGGTTCAGATTCATTTGGAGTTACTTAGAGTTAATAAGTGTATGTCAAAAAGGATTTTCTGATGATGTCATCACTTCTTAACTCACACAATATACTGTATGCCGCCATAAAAAGGGAGAGAGATTGCACACACACACACCTCTTGCTATTCAGTGCTATTAGAGAGAGTTCAGGTGAGTCTCTGGGCGAGCGACCGTCACGTACACACTCTTCACTTAAGTTGGTAACTCTGTGCGACTCATCTGCAAAACATTATGGGATGCCATTCAAGAAAGACTGGGTGAATAATTCAGATTTTTTTCAGAGTGCGCTGCACACACACCAAATAACAAACCAGTCAAACCAGACAAACCAAAACCAGTCAAACCAGACAAACCAGTCAAACCAGACAAACCAGTCAAACCATTCAAACCACTCAAACCAGTCAAACCAAAACCAGTCAAACCACTCAAACCAGTCAAACCAGTCAAACCAGACAAACTAGTCAAACCAGACAAACCAGACAAACCAGTCAAACCACTCAAACCAGTCAAACCAGACAAACCAAAACCAGTCAAACCAGTCAAACCAGACAAACCAGTCAAACCAGTCAAACCAGACAAACCAGACAAACCAAAACCAGTCAAACCACTCAAACCAGTCAAACCAGACAAACCAAAACCAGTCAAACCAGTCAAATCATGCAAATCCAACACACTAAAGGTAATTTACTGTTGACACACTAACAGACCGTGGTACATTGTGAAAATGTTAAACAACAAGAGACAGACCTTTACGAAGATAAACTGAACTAACCTTAAAACCCATTTGAAGCTTGTTGCCTTCTTCACTTTTTTTCTGTTTAAGTGGAACTGACTAACAAACAAGAACTGTGACACCAAACCTCTTAGTCAGAGTTAAACATGTACAACATCTCGGTGTTTTTATAATACTTGACTCTCAGACCTCGCCGCATAATGAAGCAATCTCACAAAGCCGGAGCTACATTTCTGTCGGCGGCTGTGATTTCGGATGGTTGTTGTTCACCATCTGAGAGTCGCTCCCACCGAGCAGCCGAATATGAATGCATTCATAACAGATCCCATCATGCAGCTGTTTTTACATGAAACTCAAACATGTGAAACAAAAGCGCTGCAGAAAATCCAAAGACTCCAGCAATGCACCGTGAACCCTCGAATATTCCTTGTTAGCTATGATTCATTGTGCAGATCGAACTAAATTAAATTAAATGTCCTCTTACACGTCTGTGTATCGATCCCCCAGCAGCCCGAGAGCTTTACATATGGAACAGATATGGGTCGTATATCGTAGCTGTCCCTTTAAGGGGGAACAAAGTAGGTCAAAAACCTGCCATAATATAACATCTGATATTGTGCTTTTTACGTATAGCACAGGTGTCAAACACAAGGCCCGCGGGCCAAATCCGGCCCGCCGCATCATTTTATGTGGCCCCTGACGGCTTGAAAGACATGTGATCCTCTTTTAAAGAAATTGAAGAAAAATGTCCCATGCTTTTATTTTGAAGGTTTCAAATTAAATGGATGTATGTTGTAATATTAGAGACTTTTTCTTATGTACAATATTTCTACATTCCAATAAACAATAATCAAATGCAAAGAGAGTTATTTAACAATATGTCCGAGGAGTTTATAAAGTGTTTCCGGCCCTTTAAGAGGGCGGCCATGATGCTGATGTATACCACCTGTCATGTAAAAAAAAAAGAAACAGGTCCCCGAGGTGAGGAAACGCAAAGACATGGAAGCAACAGCAGCGAGGCCGGTTGTCACAGCCGCGGTACTACTTCCTGTCGGGGTCGTTTCAAGTGCCGCACCGCCGTTAGTAGCTAACGGGCTAACTGAGAATGTTGCGCGATTGGCGAGTGGAAAGGCGGCGAGCAGGATCTAACCCGTGAATAAGTGGGTGAAACAGCTGAGAGACCCCCACAAGAGTTTCTCTGTGAGCTCAAACACAACCACAAATGTAAAAAAGGCCCTCGGGAAACGAATAAACACGAGCACACACATGCACCAATCCAGATTCTTCTTCTCCCGAGGAGTCTGGTGCGCCTCCACGTCTTATCCCCCCCCCCCCAACCCACACTCAAGTTCCACTGCATCCTTCTGATTCCCTCTCCTCGCTGCCGCCTCTGTGTTTCTCTACCCGGAGATGAATAATGTAGAACCCCCTCCCCCCATCATTGTTTTGGATGAACGGAGCGATTTCCTGTATGTGATGCTCTCTGAGGACTGGAGCCCCACAGGCCTATCGACACGCCCCCCCCCCCCTTTAATACCCCCCCCCCCTCCTCTCTGTTCTCTTAATTAGGAGGCCCCAGACAAAAAGGCACAGTAATTGCGGGGCTGTTGCACATTTCTCCCCAGTGACACATCCTTATCTCCTTCTTCCTTACACTCCCCCGCCCCACCCGCCAACGCGAGTCATATTTCTCCCTTTTCGTTTCATCTTTGTCATCTTCGTCTTTTTTTTCTCTTTTCTCTTCTTCTTCTCCTCCTCCTCCCCGCCGCGCTCATCGCCTTCATCGTCGCCACGAAACACTTGTTTTTTTTCCCGATCTGCATAGTTTACCGTCAGAATCTAGAGGCAATGAAGAGGAGGCTAAAGGGCAACGGAAACATAATTAAGGGGAGAAGAGGAAGTGGCCCGAAGCCACACAAGTCAATAACAACCCGACATAAAACCTTGAATGACTCATTGCATATTAGGCGGGAACGGGAAACTGCAGGGGCTTCATTTCTTAGGATAATAGCCTCATTTCATATTTCATAATATAGATGAAACTCTCTAAATCTCCCCTGACAGTAATGTATCCCTCTCTCTCTCTCTCTGGTGAATTACAGGTTAAATGTGTAAAGCAAAGGGATGACAAGCCTGCGGCCTCTAGGCACACCCGAGGGACGCTCGCCCCCTCCATATATCAGCTTTAACGCCGCGTTGCATTCCAAGAAGCTGAAACGGGACTCTCTCCTGTGCCTCAGACCTCGGGCATCATCAAGGCAATCCTCCCACAGCAACCCACTCACCGCATCATCCCAGCATCCTTTTGCCTCTTGGTGTCGGCGGCCGCATCCATGCAGGCGGCGCCGAGTCCTGCTCACTGGGCACCGTTCCAGACATTTTAGTGAAATGAACTGGGTGTCAATGTCCGTTTCCTGCAGCGGCGTTTCTACATGAGGGGCAGGTGGGGGCACTGCCCTAGCAGATCCAGATGACGCTAGTGTGCAGAAAGCTCAATACATTCGTACTTCACGGCAAAATATATATATATATTTTTTAATGCAAAGTAGCGTGTAATGTGTGTGAATAAACTTGACTCACAAGCATTGTAGTCTTGTTTTGGAGTCATTTGATGTGTGTGTGTTTCTGTCTGTTTGCTCTGTTAAATGCTGCTCTCCGCTGTCCCTCCCTTTCCGATGTGCCCCACGAAATCTGCCTGGCAACTAGACTGGAATAATGCGAAAAACCGCGAGACCTGTACCCCGTGACTGAGAAGAAGAAAAACATACAGTCAGATTCAATGTCAGTCACGGGTTAGTTATCTATTGCTAGATTTAGACAACTCTGGAAGAGTTTTTTAAGTAATAATATTACGAAAAAAACTCTTCCAAAGTTGTTTGGAAGAGTTTTTTCTTAGGAATGTCTTTGTCCGATGGATGAAGCATATGGTTTTAATTGGAGGCCTCCATGTATGACGTTATTCTCAAGTCTTTGGCGAAAGCACCCTCGACCCATCGACTCACATCGATCGGCAGATTTTCTGATCAGACGTAGAAATCTCCAGGTTTTCTCGACAGCCTGTTTCTGACCTGTTTTTACTTTCTGTGCACAGTAAAATGGAGCAACGTTTTGGCCCAGTTCCCGAGTCAAGATGTCGAGATGAAATATGGTTTAACTGCTCGACAAGACAGTTTCCTGACCCCAAAAATCTTGACACCACCAGTTTGTCATTTGCTGGTCAATAGAATTCCAAAATACAGCAAACACATGTTATTTTAATTATTGCCCACCTAAAAATGTACCCGTTTTTCCCGTTTGGCATTTGGGTCCTATCTCTCTCTGGCTACAACATCCTGACACTAACTGTATTAGTGCTCAACTCAAAAGTCTGATTCCTCAACAAGACCCTTGAAAGCAGCATCCTGCTGACTTCTTACAGTCGGCTCACACTTTTACAAGTTGATACGGAACATTTTCAGCTCAATTCAATTTGAAGAGTGGCATGAAAGTACAAATATGCTACATTGAGATGAACGATTGTATGTGACAAATATGTGACACATACAAACACACATGTTTTAAAGAGACAGCGAACCAGTGACCAGCAGAAATATGCAAAACAGCATGGAAATGTTTTTTTCTCCCTTTTCCCTCCAATGTCCCATGCAGTTCTACTGGATCATTTTAGCCATGCATACATTACTGCTGTTTTTGTCATGAATAATGATTAAAATAAAGTAGTTTCTTCCGTCTACTTTCCCAACTGTCAACATTGGTCACAATGACCGGTTACAGGGTGGCCCATTCGACCTGAGACACCCTCCAGCTCTCCGCCCAGTCCTGACCTGCGCCCTCATTATTATCCTCCCATCTGCCCGGCTGGGCTTAACCTTAAGAGCAAGTCTGTCTCCCACCCAGTCAAGTCCGGTCTCACGTCTTTGTGCTCCAGTCCACGTAAAGTCTCAAGTATTTTTCTGTCAGTAAAAGTCAAAAAGTTAACGCGTGTACTGCATCATCATGATACCGCCCTCATGACAGATTTACTGTTTGGCATCCAGTATGTTCACTTTGAACAAGATGACCGCGAAGCAATATTAAAAGCTTATAAAATCAAATGCAGCGGTATTACTCATTACTCATCGAAATGTATCATGTCCCTTTAAAGGGAATTATAGTCATTTAGACATTAGAAAGGAGAGATTGTGCTTTTGGGTTATGATACCTAACGGGTGTATAGAAATAAAGAAAGGGAATGAACCAAGTTTAGAGCCTTGGGGGACCCCACATGAAACGCAATGTTATCTAAAAGAAGCAAAAACCACTGAAAATAAAAAGAAATATTCGCACAAAGCACAATATGAAAAAACATTATACAATATCACCACAGCTCAATGTCTCACCGCTGCGATCTTACTTCATCTCATAAGCCCGACGGCATAACCCGTCAGCTGCTTACATTTCTAACAACAGATGAAAACAAAAGCAGATTAAGATCAGTCGTGGGAAATAAATCCACATACACAGGCCTTGGTAGACGCTGCTTATCAATGGAGGCAAACAAAACAAACCAGCACCTTGAACAGATTAGAGCACACTGCAGTACAGCACAAAGCACAATGCTTTTGCCATGTACACTGTAATTGAAAAAGAGTAATTGAAACAGTGCGCCGCAGTGCTATCCAAATCCCCCCGAATGTATCTTTCTAATTTATTTTTTCTATCGCCGACGGAAAAACCAAAACAAGGCCGCTAAGATATGGAAACGCGTGGAACGGTATACAGTCGGTGCTGCGAGTGTTTTGCCTGACTTTAAAAAAGAGAGAGAAGGAAAAAAAAAATGGGTCGCGACTTCTCTCGCTGCGATAATAACCTTTTGCGGGGAGCTGCTGAGAAGGCGGGAAGGAAGGGATGGAGAGAAGGAGAGAGGAGGTGTAGTGGAAACTGGTGGAAGGTCAGGAGGGAGTGGAGGTGACCTGATTCACACACACACACACACACAGCAGCATTCACACCAAATATAATCCATCACTGCATTGCTCGTGGTTCCTGGACCCGCCCATGATGACCCAGAGCCGTCTGTCTGGGTGGAGGCCGGAGGTGAGTCCTGTGGTGGTACCAGACTCGCACAGGCAGACGCAGCCATCCTCCGGGCTCGAGCTCGAGACGGATAGCAAAGGGCACGGACAGCCTGCTGATGCTTACCGGCTCAGACTCCAAAACTTTTACCCCCCCTCCCCAACAAATTTTGCAACGATGACACGGCTTCGGGGTAAAGAAGATGGAAGAAAACTTAAAAAATGATATCTGAGCTCTCGACACCTGACTGCTCTGATGCAAGCGCACTGTCACCGAGCGCTAGATCGGGGCGCGCTCGACGGCATCGGTCCACGGAAATTCAGGCGGGAAAGACAGTCGGCATAGTTACGATCGACACGTACGCAGAAGTTTATATCAAAATAGACTCGTCTAAATCACAAAGCGGTGACGCAACAGAGATCAGGAATCAGTCAACGTCGAAATCGAGAGAGGCCAAATCTAAATTGTTGTGTCAGGCGGTATCGGTGGCAGGAAATGCTCCGTCTGGAGAAGGCTGGATCTTTTTACCACTTAGAGAAGGACATTTGACTCCCGCCGTGACACGGTGCCCACTGGAGTCCCCGTGCATCGGAATAGTGATGATGTTTCTCATTAGGCGGCTTCCCTGTAGCACAAAGGATTTGAACCATTATGAGGTCGGAGTGTCGGCGTTCCAGCTCTCAGGATGTTTGGAGGTGTTCACCCACAGCGGATATGCAAACGCACACAAACTGAACCTCACAGTCAGCACTTTAATCTCAATAGTTTTTTGGGGGTGGTTTAGTTTTACGTCGTCGCAGATTCAAATTTGCCAGAGTGGAGAAAGCAAGAGTGTCCTCACACCTTCACGCCTGCACTGTGTTTCCCGTCCTCTCATAAGTGAATACGATTGGCAGCGTAATATTAATTAATTTCTAAAAAATGCATCTCTATTAAAAAAAAGAAAGAAATCTGGATTATTTTCACGTTTTCAATCAACACAACGTTCGTCTCTCGGCTTGTGTGATCGGGGAGGTCCTAACACCAGCTCGCTCTTTGAAGATGGGAATTAGAGAAGCAGAGAGTGAGATGTATAATCTGTCATGGTTTACTCGTGATTTGATTGGACCGGGACTAAAGCCTTCATGGGCTTACAATAAATGTGCCTCGTGCGTCCTGTGTTTGAGTGACATCCCATCTTTGCATTTGGGTCTTTCCTGAATCCCGTGAGAGACAAACTGTCCATTTGTGGATTTGCTCTCCCCAAACACTTCAGCTGGGACTTGTTTTCATACGCTAATCATATGGAAATATAAAAAAAGACTTGCGCCGTATTGATTCCTTAATCGACAGTCTATTCAGCACTTTCATTAACTGCCAATCAACCTCTAAGTCTCCACCCTGCTTGAAATAAAAGCTTCGGCAGCCATAACTGAAGGACACACACACAAACACACACGCACACACACACTCTCACACTCTACAATCAGACCCTGATGCTGTTGTTTCTGTCTTGAAATTGATGCAATTAATATTTCACGATTCCATCCAGAAGTCGAGCAAACAGAGAGCTTAAACTTTTTTTCCGATGCAGAGATTTAGATGATTTAAATTCAGATTTGTTGGCAGAAAAACTTGAGCAAAATATTCTCTTTGACAGGTGCGCCACACGCATCACAACTAGGTCTTATTGAATTCTGTCAGCAAAAAGAATTGGTTGAATATGTCCCCGAACATTGTTGTTTTTTATTAAATACTCAAACTGCAGCATGACTACTTTAAATACAACCGGCTGCTGTCCTCCAAGAAGGAACCAGCTCACCTTTCAGGGCCATCTCTCATGCCTTGAGGCAAAGAGAATTTGAGTTTGAAAATAGTGATTTATCGAGTGGACTTAGTTTCATGACACTTCGTTCTCACTATTTTTGCTCAGCTTTTCGCGAACGTCGTTAAAAACATTAAAAACTTCCCTTGAAACTTATTCAAACAAAAAGTGCAGTTAAAAAAACATATTTTGTTGGCGGTTGCGAAAGGTGAAGCCAGATATTCAAATTCGAGCGTCCTTCTGAAGGGAAGACTGCGGCCTCGCCGTGGCGTCCTTCCGTCACACAGATCCTAACCCTATGGGACAGACGGAGCGCGACGGTGAGGGCACCAGAGAAAAGGTGCCGAGCAGTTTGCCCCGAGGGCTGGGGCACAGCGGGAGGAAGAGGAGCAGCCGATGGACGGTAACTACTTGTAAGATGAATTATGTATAAGTAGTGATCCGATGCCCGAGAGCTGGCCGCCACGCTGCAGGGAAGCGGCTGACTAATGTTTGTACAAATGAGGTTCAACTGAATTACAGTAATTGTGCGGGTACCATATTGATTCTACCTGCAGACTGAGATCACCGAGAGGCGTGTTAGGTTGTAATAGGTTATTTTTACTTTGCACATGTACATAGGGAACGTTTATACTTTAAATTAATACATATAGCAAGATATTATAACTAGGAAATATTAGGGAGAATATTATTCTGACTATATTATTAATTTATTGTTGAGCATTCGGGAAAGACACCGTTTACTGTATGTGATGTTACAATGTGAATGGCAAGAGGTAATGTTTATATGCATGTTGCATGGGAATTAAAGTTAGTCAGTATTTCAGAAATGTCGAAGCCGGCTGAAGTCCGTGACGTTATTTTAATCCGGAGAATAACATGCAGGACTTTTATTGTGAAAATACTTTTTTTGGAAGTGACGTTGTGACCCGGGGTCGTGACGTTTGACCCCTCCATTTTGATAGCGGACTTTTAGCCAACAAGAAGGTGTTACAGGACTGAATAACAATGGACTAACTTTTGAGAGTAGACGATTGGCTGCTGACGACTAATACTCTTTGTACTGGGAGAAGTCTCTCTTTCGTCTTGATCCGGGTTAGACGGCAACCCTCGCTTGCTTTACCTTGAACCCGTGGAGCCTGGATCACTACGAACCCACGATCGTGAGCCTTGACTTGTTTGTTTAAACTTCTTGCCATTGAATATTGTTCAACTTAATTCACCGCATCCGGAGCCTGATTTCCATCATCTGCGAAGTGCCCAGTTTCAAGAACCTTTATAGTGCCAATTAAAAATGCTTAAATACATAACATTGAATCAAATATGTGTTTGAGGCACTCTTTTGGAGGGTTTTCAAAATAGGACTGACTCAATGTGAAGGAAAACAAAGACACATGTGGTCATATCAAACGGCGTTTAAAACAGTATAAGCGGTGCTTCAAGAAGGTCCCTCTGTTTTCTATTTTCCTCCGAGAATCAAAGGGTAATTCTTTGCTTTCATGTGGAAGTGGCTGTTTTGTTTAGCCCCCAATTAATCCGGTTTTCCAATGTGCCGTCCTGAGAGTAAGAGAAGTCATGCTTCGCCACTATTCACGGAGGCCTAATTATAAAGCCGGCGTACTCCCGGTTGTCGAGCGGCGATCCGTCTGTCAGTCGCACAGCAGGAACGAGAGGCGGGTGTTCAAAATAAACTTTTTTCGGCGAGGACAAAAGGAATAGATCAAACGTACAAAACCGGCAATGTTTGAAATTGATTCACATTCCCCACGTCAAAAAAATTCAAAAGAAGAAGAAAAGAAAAGAGATCTTAAAATTTTTGATGGGGAACATTTTTGAACTGCCATTATGCAGCAAACAGCCCACTCAATGAGAACCCGGAGGATTCCTTTAACTTCACAATGTAAGTAATGAAACACTGTGGATGAACATTCCATAGTAATTTATTTCTGCTCATGAAATGAGTTAGTCTATTCAAAAAGGGAACATTTAATTCCCTTCAGATATAATCACATAATTTATCTTTTTTTTTTCTTTTTAAAGAATGGACTGTTTCTCTGCTCCAGAGGTCAGTTTTTGCTTTATTTATTAACTGTTAAAGTCTCTTAGGACTTATTCTTGTGTAGGCGTCATGAGAAACAGTATAAAACGCTGCATTATTTTCTCATGGTGGGTTAATTGATCTGGAAATGGCAACCTAAGAATATCCAGCGTATTTATTATCGAGCAAACCAAGAATGTTTAATTTCGCAGGGATCGAGCTCTGATATGTCTCCAATATTAATTTGCAATGTTCCCTATAGGTCCTGTTTCAAAATGAAAAAAGTAGAGAGGTACTGTCTGTGCTTTTAACCACATCCTCTTGTTCTGTTTCCAGTCTTTTTAATAAAGATATGGTCTCAAATCCAAATGACAGGAAGCAATAGACAGAAAATCTAACTTTTACCGTGACACCGTAACACAGACGGTCCTCGATCTTAAACATCAGTTTCGGTTTGTTAAAAAAAGAATGATATTGTTAGGCTCTAAGAGACGTGCACTTTGATATTTCTAAAGGGATCAGTGTTGATGTGTCACAAAAGACCTAAACGAGCCTCATCATTGGGAACTATTTTTACATCAGTGACATTTTTTGAAGCATTGCCAAAAGTCCTCTTAAGTGTTTATTTTCTATTTTTTTTCCTAAGAGGTGGGAGGCAGGAAGTCTTGTGAAGCAGATTCCTTCCTCAGATACGACGAATTATGACACGCAGCTCAAAAACAGACGTTGTTTTTTTAAAGCGTGACACGGAACTGTCAAGTCAAAGGAAGGTCTCGAGATGGAAAATAAACAATCCAAACAACGGCGAAGAGGTTTAACCGAGACATAATATTGGTCCGTATTGGAAATGCAAAACATTAACATAAACATCGTGAGATATAAGACGTTCTACACTGTTCAGTTGTTCAATATGCTGATGATGCACGACAATTCCTGGCTGCTGAAGAGTCGAGCCATCTATCATCAGTGCATTTTCTTCTCTGCTACACTGCGATTAGCACATCTTCCAGTGTGCTGATCCATTAGATGCCGTGTATCTTCTCTTTTGATGGCCGGCTTGACTGATTGCTTTTCTTTCGGCAGCGCCGCGAGCTGTCCAACTTCGCCAGCATCTGTGATCGCTTGGAATTTGCTTTTCGATAAAAGACAAGAGAATTCCTAATAAAGACTAAAAGATGGATGTGCAACAGTGACGCATTGAAGATGTCACATTTCTACCCGCGGTATATAACGTCTTTGTGAACGCTTAAATTACTCGGCGCTGCATTAGGCGCCGAGCCTTTATAGCTCCAAATATTACATTCAATGTCTCACCAATTACCTCCCTCCATCAGTTATTCCAATGCTGAACATCGGGAGAAACAAAACAACATAAAGCACAGCTGTGTTGAGCAATCCTCCCAGACTGCACGTCTTCATATTAGATAGATACAAATGATGAACCTAATTTTAATGCAAGGAAACTCTTTCCGTCCATCTGCGAGTTCTCGAGAAGCGCTCATTCCATCTACTCCCAACCCTTGGTGGGTGTAGAAACGGCGACCCTGCGGAAACATCGTGGAATTTGGACACGCGGCACGTTATAAAAAGTATAAACCTTTAAATAAACAAGTATATAGTGCTCTTCGTCGCAGCGGGGGCGGAGCTTCAGGGCTTTTGCGGGCCAGAAGGTTGCCGGCTCGATGACCGCGGATCCTGAAGATTATATAGATAACGTTACGACTAAACTTTTCCATCCTTCCTCGGAGTCAACGAGCAGGAGCAGATGGCCTACGGGAACCATTGCGACTCATTTGTATAGAGGTCTGCCGTCCTAATATAGAATATTAATAACATCGCCGCCGGCAAAACAACTTTGCTAGGCCGAAGCCAGCCGCCTGTGAGTTCCTCGACTGTCTTCAAAATATTAAGCATGATTTTAAGCGATATAATGCACCTTTCACATATTTTATTATTAACATATTTTATTGTCTTTTTTTATTATATTTTATTGGACATTATTGGAAGCATATTTCCCAAAATGGCTATTTTATTTAATAAAATTCCACCTTTTTCTAACTGTATGTATTTAGTAATAATTTTGTATTTCAGATACTTGTTTTTATATATTATCTAATATTTATATATTTTGTATCAAAACGGGAGAATTAAAAGCACAGACTAGCCCTTTCCTTCCCGACCAGCGAAAGAGGGAGGAGCCAAGATGTGTTAATTGAGCACACCTGTGAACTGGGCCAACGAGGTGTTAATTGAGCACACCTGTGAACTGGGCCAACGAGGTGTTAATTGAGCACACCTGTGAACTGAAAGGACCTACAAGGCATTCACACATCCCTCTGACCCCACACACTTAATTAGTCGTTCTCTGGAGTGTATATTTGAGTTATTATCTTTCTTCAGGGTCATTTGAGGCCATCTCAGGACTCCATTAGTCCGTGAACAAAAAGAGAAACTTGGTGTGCTGAAGACTGAATAGAGTTTATTCCAGCGTTTGTCTTTTGAATTCGTCCAGTTGTTTTTAAACCGAGAAGACAGTAAACGAATGAATATGTATTTCGGTTTGTGTATTTTTCGGAAACCTTCAGCGTCTAACCGTTCCGGTAGCATTCACTTACATTGACAAGTTAAAGGTTATCCTATTAACTTATTCTCCTGTCTGGAGCCCAACGCATATACCTTTAACAGTTTAAAGAGAACTCTACGCTACAATATGTCTCATTAGTTTTTCCCTCTATCAATGTATTCGTATTAATCTATTTGTATCTCTTCATCATTAATGTTCTGCCTCCTTTTGTCCTGTGTTTTTAAATACCTGTGTGCTTTTGAAATAATTGATTTATTTCTGTTGTGAAGCCCTTTGAGCTCCTTGTGAAAGGTGCTATATGATTAAAGCTTATAATTATATCGTTATTGAAGACACATGCGTGAAAGAAAATAACCTCCACGTGAGATGAAAAAAAATCCACGTCCTTCATGAAATTAAATGATGTACTAACTCGACTAACAATATAAAAAATGGGGATATGCAAAAGTCGTTGTGTTTGGGGCGCAAACAAGTACTGATTATTGGTTTGGCGAGAATTCTCAACCCAGAAGAACAAATAGTTTAGGACCCCGAGTTATGACTCTAAAGAGAGGGAAGGAGAAGTCTGGAGGTTAAGGAGAAATTAAATAGTGTGTACAGTACGTCTTGAATTGGCTCTTAAAGTCTTAACGTCAGGCAGCCAAATGTTTTCTCCTCAAGCTCGGCTTCCTCTCCAGATTGCCAATCTCCTCGGAGCAAAAGAGGCTTAATCCTCTCACAAGCCTACAAATCCACTTCTTTTTGAGGAAAAGCCAGAGTGAAAATAGTTCAAGGATGCTAAACAATATTTTTATATATATATATTATATATTTTTCTCATTTTTGACCCGTTCTGTTGTAAACACGGTCGAATTACCAAAGGCAGTGTGCATTAAAAAAGCTTCATAGAAATTACATTTATTTATTTATGTTGCATTCTTTGTCCCACGTTGTTCTCTTCGAATTTGGCCAACATGCCACTCATATTTAATTCTCTTTGTTTCCGACATCAGAACGATTCTGGGGAGAGGAGAGAAAGGGGAACACGAGAGAACAAAGGCACTCGCAGGGCCCAAAATAATATCAGTGAAAGTTGCTTCCCTGAACCGTGTTTTATATCTACTCATAAAAGCTGAAGACGGGAAGGTCTTCTGACATAGTTTTAGTTTTTGAACTACGACAAAAAAAAGTAGATTACTTCAATTTTGAAATTAATAATTAGGCTTTGCACACGCTGACTAAAGTGGGTTGAGTTCTTTTTATCCAAATTACAGCTGTGAATGATGCCAACTGCAGTCTTTTTTATTTTTTTTATTTTCCGTGTCCACCTTGTATGACTTTTATTTTGTGTGAGCAAACGTTTACTTTGCATCCTATTGTCATCGAGACTTTTCCCGGCCATGCAGTATATATATATAAATATATATAAATATATATAGATATAAATATATATATAAATATATATATAAATATATATATGAATAAATATATATAAATACATATATATATAATATATATAGAATTCATAAGGGTTTGATTGCAGCTGACTCTTTCAGACCAGATGCCTCGATGTCATGTTGTCGGTTCTACAAAGCCATAAATAATTCATATTGTATAACTCAGATTACACACATGGTTATATTTATGTAACTATATGGCGGTATGTTTGAGCCTGGTTTACTGAGCAGAGGCTGATTGCGTAATGGCCTTCTAAGCCTATTCTGGGACTCAAGTTGTGTGTGTGTGTGTGTGTGTGTTGACACATCTCATATTTTGTATTCTGATATGGGATTTGTCACTAATTTACTTTACATTAAATGATATTTAGCTGATTATTTGTATCCACTTACATTCATACATCGTAGACTAGCTACGGGGAGCAACTCAGGGGTAAGTGTGTTGCTCAAGGACACATCGACTAGGGCGGGGATCGAACCGCCAACGCCCTGATTGAAAGACGGACCCGCTGACCCACGGTCGCCCATGTGGCGATGTTTGAATTAAACAAGCAACAAATTTAATCGAGAAATTCAATCGAGAATAATACATTTTAAATGCTGAAAAAATAAGAAAAAAGACCCCAAAATTAAACTGCAGACTGTTTTATAATATATTTTATCTACTTGCGTTGCAAGCCAGAGTTGTTGTGCCCTGCCAATGATTTTTGAGGGAGTGAGATGACACATTGGAGCAGGAGGGCACGGACCCACAGCTCACCCTCGCAGATAGCAACACCCGGAATATCTCAGTCATACCTAATGTACGTCACATTCATATTTTAATTACTCCCATCAGGATATCTGAACATTCAGGACCGACGTGCCGTTGGCTCTGCCGGCGTGTGAAATATATAACATGAGCGAATGTTCGCTTCGCAGCCGCAGGGGAGCCTGGGAGGCGGAGACGGTAATGTGATGGAGGCAGAGTCGGGCTCCGTCTCTCTGCGGACCACGACGCCATTGTTAGACCTGGTCCCGGACCCAGACCCGGACCTGGACCTGGACCTGGACTCCCTGTGGAGCTCGGTGCCCCGTTAGGGACTTGCACTCTTCTGGCCACGTGTGAGGCCTAATCACAGACCACTGGGTGGAAATATATCGAAGGCCCAATCCCTCGCACACGTGGCTGCAGGGTCTTTGTTCGGTTAGTGTGTGTGTGTGTGTGTGTGTGCTTCTTTACAAAACATTTCTCTTCTAAAAAGGCGCCTGATATTTGCGGCTCCGGCTCAAGATTACTCGGTGACGAAAGGCCGTTATACAAGAGGAAGAAAAAAGATGGCCCGAGGTTCTTCAAATACTTTTGTACGTTTTCTTGACAAAGCGAGTCCTTCCTTTTTGTTGCCAGTCTTTTGAGACGTGCACCGGGAGATTTAATAGCGTTCGCGCACACTGTATGGATTTGAAAAAATGAAATCAGAAGCGAACCGACGTTGAACGGGAGGTATCAGAGTATGTGTTGGCGTACCGAGGTCGGAGCCTACGTACGGGAACGGTAATAGATCCAAATAAATATTCACCTTGAAGGGTGCCGTGCTCCTCTCAGCTACACTCACAGCGTTGGAGGCGATGCTGCCGAGGAGCCAATCAGTCTCATCTTTCCAATGGAAGACGATACATTTGTCCAATAAGGTATCGAGTCCGTAATTGGAACAATATCATGTGCTGCCTTCGTACCTGTCTCAGCGTTTCCAAATCAAATTAAACTCCTAAAGTTCATCGTGATGTCTGTTGTGCCAGTTGATCCATAATCTAGACAATACATTTGATTTATGACATGGGTAGATTAATTTAAGCATTCTGATTGGTTGAGAGTGAGTCACGGGGTGTTCTTTATTGAGCAATAATGTCCTGTACAAACTGTTAACCTTTATCTGAGCGTTCCATATCAGTGCGCACTCAAAATAACAATAATAGTTCTGTCATTTTGAAGCGTGACAATGTTGCCCGGGGTGTGAAAGGGGGCGGGCACAAACATCTACACCAATCGCTGCCTGCGCAGCAAACTCATTCTAATGCGGGTTGGAAGCAAGACACCCTTGAACAGGACATTATTGACGATACAATACTGCCTCTCGTACCTTAATGCTCAAGTATAATCTCTAAAACAGTGATTCGAAGAGGCCGCTGGTCTTGTATCAGTGTTAGTTCAGATATATGGAGGACTTAAAATGTCTTCAGTGAAATAAATGCATGAATAAATAAAGGAATAAATAAATAAATGCTTAAATAAATGTTTAAATAATACAGGAATAAATAAATAAATGCTTAAATAAATATATAAATAAATACAAGAATAAATAAATTGTTAAATAAATGTATGCATACATTAATGAATGCTTAAATTAATTTATAAATAGATAAATACAGGAATAATTAAATAAATGTATACATACAGGAATAAATAAATGCTTAAATAAATAAATACAAGAATAAATACTAAATGTATAAATAAATAAATACAGGAATAAATGAATGCTTAAATAAACGTATACATAAATGAATAAATAAATGCTTAAATAAATGTATAAATAAATATGTTATACCTAAACAGGACATCATTAAATACATCTATTTCTACATTTCTGTATTTCTTCATTTATTGATGTCTCTATTTATGTGTCCACACATATTTCTTCATTTATTTTTGCCTTCTTCCTGTATTTATTCATGTATTTATTTATTTATACTTAAGACATGTTAAGTCCTCCATACAGATATAACGTGAAGTGAAGGAACAAATGGAGGGATGTGAGGCATGGAGTTGAATGATGATATGTGCACACTCAAGTGGTTAAATATGTATTTCCGACCGCAGCTGGTCTTAACAGAAATATGTGTCGATTTTGGTAAAATTCTGGCGTGACATCGCAGTCTCCACCTTCTCAAAGAAAGAGATTCTGGTCCTCTGGAAAGCGCCGCTGTCCGTTTGTCTGAACGCACCAAACCAGACAGGACGGGGACATCAGCCGTCTGATTGGAATACATGGGGCTGTAATCGAGCCCAGTTATAGATTTGAAAGAGAAAAAAAGCCGATATCATCAGACTGTTCTTTCGGGGAGATGGACCGTCATGTCAGAAAGCGAGCAGCCCTCGCCGTCACGATGCCCAGGCGCATAATCGTCTCTGGATGTGTGTAATTAGTTTATCGTAGTAACGACTCACGATGCCACAGTTGAAGGAAGGAGTTTACGGTCTTAAAAAAAATAGTTTGAGGGATGAGAACTATTATTACTGTCGGTCAAATCTATGGCTGGAGAGGCTATTTAGAGATGCCCGCTAATCACAAATGTCATTAACTTAAGTGCAGCATTGCACAGCACAACCCCCAGCAATGGATGCAAATACATAATCTATGGGACAGAATGTGTTTTCATGCATTGGGGCCTCCACCCTCTATGAATTATAGAATCATTTCCAACTCAATGGCTCTCGAGTCTGATTTACGGTCCTATTGCAACGCATATAAGGATTTATTTATCGTCAGTGCAGAATATCAAAGATTAAACTGGTGGCTTATTTGATCCCTGTTTCATATCTCTAATGGAAATGTACATCTAGATGGAAACATAAGCATGTACCGTGAATGAATACATATATAATGGGGGTTGTGAAGTTGGAGGAAAGGCAACTTAGTGAGTCATCACTATCAGTGTATAATGTGTTGTGTTTATTAAAAATGTATACGAAGCGGTGTATATTGCCGATTAAGGGTCGTATTACATAATAGACATCATCCCGAAGAATCGTAGGGGAGAGAATGAGACTGTGTTACTTTGTTTTTGGGGTAGTATTTGTGCGAGAGAGAGAGAAAAGGAGAGAAAATACACTCGTATCACGCTTTTGAATCATCTTTCCCAAAACACGACATTTCCAGTGTGACATTTTCTAGCAATTCAAGGAAACTGCACTTGTTGCTGTGGTGACGTACGTGTAAGACCTCAAGATCTACATTTTAAAGGATGGAAACAGATGTGTGCGTCACGGAGAGATAGAGTGTGTCATTGGATGTATGACGTCATTATATCTGCTCTTGTTTATTATAATGTTTAACCACAATGTCAAATTCCCCCCAATTGGGGCGCACGGGGCTCAAAGGGTATGCACCAATAGTGTCATTTAAACACCAACTCAAGACGGTTTCTGTTTACACCGGCATTTTGATTAATTACATAATCTATGGCCTGCATTTATTATTTTTGTTTATTTCGTTTTCTTAGTTGTTTTTTTACTGTACCATCTTTTACTGTGTATTTTATTTAGCTATTTTTACTGTTTTGTCCACCGTTATTGCCAATTTGTTTTAATTGACTACTCTACTGTATTTTGTGACACTTTGACTGTGATGAGTGGAATGTATATATAAATATATATATATATATATATATATATATATACAGTGGGTACGGAAAGTATTCAGACCCCTTTAAAATGTTTCACTCTTTGTTTCATTGCAGCCATTTGCTAAAATCAAAAAAGTTCATTTTATTTCTCATTAATGTTCACGCAGCACCCCATCTTGACAGAAAAAAACAGAAATGTAGAAATTTTTGAAAATGTATTAAAAAAGAAAAACTGAAATATACTTATGACCATGTGATATTTCAGTTTCTCTTTTTTAATACATTTGCAAACATTTCTACATTTCTTTTTCTTTGGTCTGAATACTTTCCGTACCCACTGTATATGTGTATATATAGACTTTAGTTACTTATTTAATTAAGAATGGATGCTCTGGAGCTCTCGGGTCCAAAATAAGCATCGACGTCTGGAAAGAAAACGCTGCTGGTGACGCATAAAGAAAGATATATAATAATGTGGAAAGCTCTGGTTCTCACACAGTAGTTCCATTTGTCTTTTGAATGAATGGCTGAGTTAAATGTCTTCGACTGAGAGACTTCTCCTCAACAAAGGACACTTGTGTTGTCCTGAGCATGACTGAAATGTGACTTGGGTTGGCAGCTAAAGTAATGAAGACGGAACATCTGGAGACACTCCGGATGTTTGGGAAAATTGGGGCTTCAGAATAAGATGTATGTCAAAAACCTCTGCTTCAGACAAAAAGATGTTTTTTGTCACAAAGCCAGTCTTTTTCTCTCTTTTTTCGTAGCGTTCTCGTTCACCGAAACATTTATTTTCTAAATTAGCTTCCCGGTTCCAGAATATCTGTCTTCTGGGTTCCGTGAGAGTAAATACAAAATAAATAAAAAAGGGGGAGAAAAAAAAGAATCATAATTAGCTCACCGGGGGAAATGCATTCATACATTCAGGGAATCATTCTGATTTCAAATGGGTTTATCGCCCATGAAATTGCATATAATGGGAATTTGCAGTGGCTTATGCTCTGATTGTATTTCCCTGAGCAGAAGCGGAGACAGATGGAATTAGAGTTGGGGAGCGATGGTAGGGTGTGTGTGTGTGAGGGGGGGGGGGGGGGGTACACCATTCCTATCTGCCCTGCTATTATGTCCCCTTTACACTGCTAATCACATTGGGAGAGAGAGAGAGAGACAGGAAGTTGGGAGGAAGGTGTCCGTCTCGCCTTGTTGACAAACCAAATCTGTGTTCTCCCGGAGCGGGACGCGCCGTTAGCCGTGGGATCCGAGTGATTTGACTACCGAAGCGACGACCGATGCCTCCGCTCACCCGTCAATATCAAACGGGTGCAACGTGACCGCCGCACGCCGCCGGGCATAAGAGCTCCTCCACAGACCATCTGTTAACTCCTCCCCTCAAGTCTGGGGGAGAAAAAGGAGCCGGACGTCAGTCAGTACAGTGGCTCGGTCTCCCCCCCCCCCCCTCCATCAGTCTGCACTCAGCTATTTCTGCGGCCCTTTAAAAGTTCACCTTATCTGAAAGACGGCATCAAGCCCTGGCTTAGCCACATCCCTCGGCGACGCTCTCTGCATTTCAAAGTGGGCTGGGATGCAGAGAGAGAGAGAGAGAGATAAAGAGAGAGAGAGAGAGAGGCCTAAAGAGGTCTTGGGAATTCTCCGCACAAAGGTGGCTAATATATGCTTCTACACAAACTGCTGCAGGTACATAAAGCCCACACACACACACACACACACACAAACACACCAGTGCGACATAAGCGTATGTGCAACCCACATAAGCACATGCACACGCGTGTGCTCCATCCCCCTGCAGGGTTGGCCTGTATTGTGTCAACATGATCCAAGAGGCAGCTGACTCTATGTGCAGGGAGTCCCACAGCCCTGTTGCCCTGCCTCCAACTCAAACACACACACACACACACATACAAACACACACTCTTCAAGGGCACATATAAGGGAGGAATAACTCCTGCTCCTGGTGTTCTCATACTGTCAGAGTCAAAAGCAGACCCGAGAGCAGCCTTTCATCTGCGTGTATCTGACAACGCCGTTACAGGTATTACATCAACGCATCTTTTTAGATCCCAGTGCCTTGCTCGCCAACATATATGCGATCATCCGGATGTACTACTCTTGTTCATTTACGTCTTTTACTATCTGTCCAATCACTTGAAAAAAGGAAGCTTTGGCATTTCATCGTCGAACAATGAATGACAATGAATGCGAACAAAAGTCCAGTTCTCATTCTCTCATCCTCTCATTGAAGCCGCTCAGATTGAAAAGGTCGCCGCGACTCTCACTGCGTGGGCGAGTCTCCGCTTGGACGAGCGTATGAAAAGTATAAACTTGTGAATTGATTGTTCCCTTTGAACCACGTCGTATGTTAAAGAAAGAGAAGTCAGAAAACACTTAGTGATCGCTGGTGAAACTCTCATCAGGAAGTTTAGTTTACTATTAAACTCAAGAATATAAGCTGTTATATATGGAATTGTAAAATGATATAATACAATCCCTTATATAATATCTGGAGATGTATGAGTGGGGTGGGGGGTGGGCGTCGCCAACAGTGGGAGGGGGGTAAATGAACAGTATTTATGTGTGTGAATGTATTAGGGTATGCAGGTATGTGCATGTATAATATGTTAATATGGGTGCAGGTTTTTGCATGTCTACCTGTATTTGTATATATATTCTTTTTTATTTATTTATTTTAATTTGTTATGGTTTTTGCATGTATAGCCGACTTTTTATATATATTCTTTTTTATTTATTTATTTTTATTTGTTATAGTTTTTGCATGTCTACCCGTATTTATATATATATCCTTTTTTTTGTAATTTTTTTTTTGTTATGGTTTTTGCATGTCTACCCGTATTTATATATACATTCTTTTTTTTAAATTTATTTAATTGTTGTAATGGTTTTTGTCTGAGTAACTTTGTATACGTACAATGTGAACATCTTTTCCTTTGCGTGTGCATATCTCAAAAGCCAATAAAAGATTCAATCACAATAAAAAAAGAATAGAAACTGTCTTCACAAGCAGAATGACAGACGGCATCAATGAGTATTTCAAATGCTTAAAACGTCTCCTGACATACGACAAATAAAGGAATAGCGTGACATTTTTTGATTTAGACAAAACAACTTTTAGTTGTGTATAAATATATCTACACTTATAGGAAAGAATCGCAGTGGGAAAGCAAAAAAAGGAAAAACAATCGCTGCAATTTAAAATGTGCTCGCAGCCGAAAGCATTCACACTCATCGGGGGGGAAAGCATTTAGATACTAATGCTGCTCGTCTCTCTCTTTCTCTGCTTCTGAGGAAAAACATTTTACAACTGCGAGAAAAAATAAATACAAACTTAAGTGCCCAGTTAGTTCTGTTGTGCTCTGTTTCAGCGCCGGACCGACACACGATGAGGAGGAGGAGGAGGAGGAGGAGGAGCGCTGTCCGTGGTGCTGAAAGCTCAATGCTAGACGTCACAGGTGTCAAACACAAAGCCTGCGGGGGCCAAATCCGGCCCTACGCATCATTTTATGTGGCCCCTGACGGCTTGAAAGATATGTGATCCCCTTTTCTTAAAGAAATTGAAGAACAATTTCCCGTGCTTTTATTTTGAAGGTTTCAAATCCAATGGATTTATGTTGTAAAATTAGAGACATTTTCTGACGTACAATATTTCTACACTCAAATAAACAATAATCAAATGCAAAGAGAGTTATTTAACAATATGTTGGAGGAGTTTCTAAAGTGTTTCCGGCCCTTTAAGAGGGCGGCCATGATGCTGATGTGGCCCACGGTGAACATGAGTTTGACGCCCCTGTTATAAGTGATCGTCACAGAGGGGGCAAACAACATGCAAGCGGGGCTAAGCCCCCCTGAGACCCCGTGTAGCGCCGGGCCCAGCCCAGTATTTTATGTCGAGTAAATATTGAGTAATATTATCTTTGTATAGCGGGAGGCGCGGTCACCATGGAGACCACGCTGTTGTAATCTAGTTCTGTTGACAGTTCAATATATTTCTGTATTTATACGTTAGCTAAACACGGGACTAAACGGGACTTCACCTCATCCTGAATGATTGATTTTTCACGCAGAAAAGGAAAATACTTGTCCTTGAGATGAACTACAGAATAGGGCCGATATCAATATCAATATATTTATATTTTTTAAAGCGAATACATGCATGGATACTTTAGTATCTTAAAACCAGTAGCTAACGATCAGGATATATTAAATATAAAGAAATATATTAAAAAATATATGAAAAATGCTTGCAATGCGATATAGCCAGAATACATGGTGCTAAAGAAAGAACTATCTTATCCTGGTCGACGGCTTTAAGCAAAATTCAACAATATATATAGTTGTAACATAAAATAATACATTCCCTTGTATAATATCTGGAGATGTATGAGGGGGGTGGGCGTCGCCAACAGTGGGAGGGGGGTAAATGAACAGTATTTATGTGTGTGTATGTATTAGTGTATGCAGGTATGTGCATGGATCTGTTTATATGTGTGCAGGTTTTTGGATGTCTCCCTGTATTTATATATATATTCTTTTTTAATTTTTGTAATGGTTTTGTCTGAGTACCTTTGCATGCGTACAGTGTATACATCTTTTTCTTTGCATGTGCATATCTCGAAAACCAATATAAGATTTGATCACAAAAAAAGGATATATTTGTGTTTGTTACGTCACAACACAATAATCTAAGAAGGTACCGACGAACGTCGTCACGTTGCCGATAGGGACGTCGGACACGATGTGTTTTTATCACGTCCAAAAGTCTCCCGTGTTGTCAGAGGGAAACACAGAGACCAGAGATCTGTGTCTCCACAAGCTTCAGCGTGACGGTGGGATGCGGCCTTAACGGCTCATTAGATGCCTTCACTGTCATGGGAAAAAAAAGAAGAACAACAAATTCACGACGCGCCTATCGCTTGACGGGAAAAAAACACCTTGAAATAGTTTGTGGTGTACTGGAGACACACCGTGAGTCGTAATGAGGAACGAGGAACGACGCGAGGTTGAGGAGATGCGACGAGGGTCCGACCCCCGACCTCCGACCCCCGACCTCCGCGTCGCCCAAAGTCTTTTTCTCGCAGGGGAAACAACATGAAACCTAATTGAGTACTTGACCGCTTCATTGGACCCATCTAGAAATAGGCTGCGTGGAGTGTAAAGCGTGCGTCCTCAAGGACTTCGAAAGAAGAAGAAAAAATGCTCCCGGCGCTTTAATATCGCGGTCCCGTCGATTTATCATTCACCATCAATTTTCTGAAAATTAAGTCGCGCCACGTTTGGGAAAAAATAAATAATTGCTACAGTCGATTAGAATAGCCATCATCCTTATGGGGCCTCCGTGGGAAATGAAAGAGACGGGGGGGGGGGGGCATAGGAGGGGGAGGGGAGGGAGAAAGATCGAAAACGGCACGAGTGATAAAACTGGATGGATAATGACAGTGAGGTGTAGAGGAGATGGATGGATGAGAGAGGGAGCCAGGAGGAGGAGGAGAGATGCAGCAGAACGATAGCGGGAAGCCAAGCGATGTAGAGAGAGTGAGCGGCAGATAGAGAGAGAGAAAGAGGGAGAGAGGGAGAGTCGACAACAGAAATAAAACAGGAGGCAGGAGGAGGGAGATAACCCGAGATACAGGAAACACGGAGGAGAAGTCGGAGGAAAAGAAGGGAAGTTTGAGGGGAAGGAGGGAAACAGACGGTGGGGGAGTAAGAGGAGAGAGAGAGAGATGCGGTCCGACACTCACGAAAACACTCTGGTTCTAATCCCACCCACCATCACACGGAGCGGCAGAGTGCTGTTCTTTGATCCTGAACACTTTGAACACCCTGTCAGCCGGGTGCTTTTTTTTTTACACCAACGAAAAAGAACGAGGGGGAGAAGAAGTGAAGAAGAGGAAAAAATACGTAGGAAAAAGCTCCGGGAGACGAGCCACTACCCACGAACACTCGCTGCTCCGTACCTTCATTCCTTACACGTGTTTGTTTTAAGGGGATGTCACGACGGGCCAATGTGAGGCGAGGGGTGATAAGAGGCGAGGCGGCGGGGCAGGAAAGAGCGAGAGAAAGAAAAAAGAGAATAAAAGGGAGGATGACGGATACAGTCTGACAAAAATATGACAAAAAAACGAACATTTTCCCCACAAAAACGGAGGCATAATTGAGAATAAGAGTCTCCTCGAGCATCCCTGTTGGACGCTCTATCTCTCTCTCTCTCTCCGTACGCCTTGTCTTTCATCTTCTCTTCCTAGCAACAATGAAAGCGTGTCTGCTAAAGGGAGCCGACAATAAGGCGCCGGCGAGCCGCCGCCGTGGGCATAATCGCAGCTCGGCAGACGCTCATCCGCCCCGCGGTGCGTTCAAATGCCGGACGGACGCGCGGGCGCTCGCACTCCTGCGAGCCTGAACGCACGGAGGCCGTCTCATGCAGCCGGCGTCGAGCGGACAATGCGGCGTGCTAGCGGCGAGGTATTGTTCGAGAGAGGGAGTCACGTGGCGCGTGACTGCAATAAACTTTTAGAATAATGAGGGCTCATTAGAATATTTTGTCGCCAAGCTGCGGTGGAACGATTACTAATGGATGACATCAAAAAAATAAATTAAATTTGAATTCGGGAAGCGCATTATCATGGTGGTCATGAATCTGGCGGGAGTCACTTTATTCGCTGCCCGGAGGAGAGATATGTCGACGGCGCAATAACAAAATCTGAGCTGTTCCTTTTGAGATTCCTGCAGTGATATCAGCGTCATTTTTAAAAGGCAGACGTAATGAAATCTCATGAAAGCGTCACAAGACATTTAGCGTTCCATAAAAGTAAAAGTCTACAGCCACGTGACATCTCCAAGAGGTTTTTGGGACATAATAATAATAATAATAACTTTATTTATATAGCACCTTTAAAAACAATGTTTACAAAGTGCTCCACAGAGAGTCAAAGCAAAACAAGTGGAATAGCAAGAAACCAATATTACATTTAAAAGTATATATTAAAATAAAAATTAAAAATAAATTAAACACCATATGAATTAAAATAAATTAAAAATATATTAAACATAGACAAACTAAATTAGGGGAACCAACGTTCTGCATAGAAAGACGAGATCACTTAAAAGCTGCTCTATAATGACATGAACAAATACATAAATTGCCATTATTGGCGTTAATTATTGTGCGTTCTGGTTTGTCCCCCTTTGAATTACAATGCCACACCCTCTCATCATACATAATGATCTAACCCCTGGGGCACTAGGACCTTGGGGAGGCTGCTTCGCTGGCTTTCTCCCTCTGCCAAGTTACGTGTCTCGTCAACGACGGCCGGGACGGCAGCCAATGAGGTGAGCTCAAAGTAAACGATGCACGGGGTGACCTGCAGGTCCAGGTATTTGTTTGCGGTTGTTTAATCATTTAATTATACTTATAAATAATTAGTGCAAATTAGAAACTGTCTCCAGTGAGGGAGCCAATCAAACGTGTGTATTCATGACCCATGAATACACCTGTTGGAGCCATTCAAGCGTGAATGCTGGTACATTTAGATATTTATTTATCTTCCGTGTGAAGTATTGACAACAAATAGACCCGTTAATAACTCTGGATTATTTAGAGCATATCATATTTAGGACTGAAACTGTTTAATGTTAATTAAACACTTAACGGCTTTCTTAAAACGTTTCTCCACCTGGCGTATTAAAAGATTAATATCAAAGCAAACCGTCACCGCGTGGTGATTTTTGTTGTTGTCGCTAACTTCCCGCTGTTAACAAATTAGCAGGCCTCCGTGGTTTTTGTTGACGACTCGGCTGCTTTCCGTTATCGCAACACATTTGGACTAATTGCGATAGACGCCTCTTTGATACTTTGATTTTTTATTATTTTCGTTCAGGTGAGCGCGCCAGTTGTGCCGCTGTCAGAAAACCTGAAATGTAGGAAAAGTTATTGATGCATTAGCCCCTAAAAAAAAGGGAGAAGCCACATTCTCCTGTTGGAAAAGAGAGGGCAGGGAGGCTGCACTCAGATGGAGGAAGACTCATTTTCAAATTCACTTTGAATTTGATGTCTTTACAATTGTAAATCAAATCACACAAGCCCCCTAAAAAATAATAATCTGCCACATGTACTGATGTTGAACAGTTACTAATCCCCCAACACGGTTAATGCATTTCCATCACGTCAAACAATGGCGCCGCCACACAGAGAGGATTTAACAACACTGTCAACATGCAAAGCTTTCAGGACTAAACCTCTGGCGGAGGGAGAGAAACATCTTAATTCAGTATATTTTTAACAATTTTCAGACGTCAGAACTGGTATTAAAAGTGTTGCTGGCTCACACATGTCAAGCTTCTTTTTCTCTGAAAAATGCAGTTTTTATGCCCTTTCAAAGGGAAAGGAAACCCAGATCCATCAATATTAAACATTATTAAATCATTGCAGACCCGGGACTAATATTTCCTGTATTTAGAACATATTAAGAACGCTTTTTTTTGGTTTTAATGAACTCAACAAAGTCATTTTGGTGCTGCTTGATATTGAGTGGTAGACTGAAAAGGCCAGTGGGCTCATCTAATGCATTCAACTGGTTCAGATGGTATTTCAAAAGGCAAGGGGGGGGGGGGGGTTCATGTTGTTGCCATCCGTGATTATTAATCTGATCTCCATGATTTATGGAGTCCCAGAGGGTTTGATTATGGGGCCGTTCCTAATCAGCCGGTCCCTGCCCCCTCCAGGTTGCTTATGGTCGATGACACTCGGATGTACTTATAGCTCTCTTGACCTACGACCTCTAGAGTGAGTAAATAGATCTTTGCATTTCAATTACGTTCCATTAAATAAAGACAAAGCTGGGTGTCATTGTATTTGGCATGAAGATAACATTGAATAGGATTTAAGTTCTAATTATTGGTTTTGAATTGCGTGTCCCGGAGCTTCAGCGGCCACATCGATAACTAAACCAGCATCCTGTCATCTGAAAAAATAAAAAAAAGGAATAATTTGACGGTCTGTGCAGACCCGATCCACCGGGGAGGCTCCGTCGCAGCCAGATGGGCAAAAATAAAAAAGGCGAGCCATCATTTTATTGTCGTTGAAAATCTAATTATTCTGCTCGGGATAATTTGGACCGGGACGCCGCGTAGTTAGCGTCCATTTAGAGGAACCCGCCATTGGAAAGGAGCGATGATGATGATGATACTCTCCCGTGTGTCATTGGACATTTTGGAGTTGAGAAAAGCAATGCATGGGGGTGGGGGGGATTGGCGAGTTAGCAGCACAACGGACCATTGCAGCTCGTTGTCTCCTGCCCAGTCTCTCCCAAAAGGCTGTCAGACTTCCAAGAAGAACCACGAGAACCGAGCGCCTCGTTCCTACGCCTCTCAACGACATTGACCCGACATACGCATCTCGCCTCTTCAAATCATATCAAACCAGAACCGTAGTTGAGGAGCTACTCGGGGTACTGCGACCAGTGTCCTGGTGATGCTGCTGCCTGCCTCTGATTGGCAGGTTTCTCCAGTGCGCTCGTATTTTCTGGTGCCGCATGTAACCGTCTCCGCTCTCGGCTGGTTCGGCTCTCTCTCTCGACCGCCGCTTCGCTCTCCGCGCTTGACTGAAAGGCGACTTGACGGCGTCCCCTGTTGGATTATAAAGACACCTGACGGGCGCTCTTTGTTCCTGAAGGAAGACGACCTCGCCGCGGTCGACTCGACGCTTCCCGCTCCTGCTTTTTCCCTCTGAGATTGTGTGTTTTGTATGTTTATGGACGCTCATACGGCCAGGGTGCGTGCAGTGTGCTGCAGTCAGCCATGATGCGGGCTGAAGTGCTATTACAGTGTAATAAACAACATGCCATGGAAAGAGGGGGGGGGGGGATCCATGGAGAGAAAAGAAACTCTAGAGAGGTTGCGATGGATACACGGATGATGGATGGATTGATCGAGAAAAGGGCCGAATGGTTCAAAGTAAATTGACATTAATGGGCATAAACTTTTTGACATTTCAGTGCAGACACACACTATCGATTATCATATTCATCCACGATGAATTACAATGTAAAGTCTGGGCTTTAAGCAGTGTTGTCACCAGTGGGCATTTATCAGACAGTGGAGATGTCTGTGTGTGTGTGTGGAGGATGCAGTATAATTTGGTATATTAAGGTATTAAGTATGTGTAATTTCCTGTCACCGCAGCTTCAGCAGGTTAACGTCCATGTCGGAGACTAATCCGGCACAATCTGGAGGTACGCAATCACCTTTTATTTGTTCCCATTTCTATGCACACAACTGCCAGGAAGTCAGTGTGTGAGGTTCCAGAGAAGACACACTTTATTCAGATCGAAATTGACAGGATTCGTATTTAATTTTCGCGTCGCGGCTTCCCGCTGATGAGATTTATTAAAACGCCCACTCGAGAAGCCTGCCAGTCTGATTATATTACACAGGCATACACACACACACACACACACACACTGCCAGGAAAACATATAGATATGCCTCGAGCAGGTCTTATGGGGAATCCTCATTGTGTCTCAAGTTATTTAGAGAGGTCACATGACCACTCACACAAATATTTTTTAGATTTTTAAGCATCACTTCCTGATCCTGAAATGTTAGCAGGACAGTGAAGACACGGGAAGCTGCACGGCAACAGACGCGATACAATTGTGGGTTGTTGTTGTTGTTATTATTCATAAGTGAGCTTCGGTCCAAAATAAGTATACGAGAAATATAATATAATGAAATGACGGTCGTAATAAAAGGAGAAGTGTACGGCGATGAAGGGCTGGCAACAGGGAGGACCTGAGTGCTAAGCAGTGCTGTCACCAGTGGACATGTATCTGTGTGTGTGTGTGTCATTTGTGCATGTGAATAACTGATCCCCCCCCCCCCCCCCCAGAGACGGCAGTGTGCTGATGCAGTTGCACAAAGCAGCAGTATGCATGTAAAGCACAGACTGATTGTTTTTCCTTCACAAGGCCGCAGTGTGAACGCAGATCCACGGTCAAGGGGCACATGGCTCCTCCCACATCTTTCTCTTTAGAGAGAGAGAGAGAGAGAGACACTGTGAGTATTAACATCTACTTTCCTTTCTTTAGTGAACTAGCACAGAGAGGCGGGAGTGGAGAGAAGACTCTTTATCCAGTTTTAGTTTCACATGTGTGTGTGCAACTTTTGAGGTTGGGCTCTTTCCTCTGAGGTGCAAGAATGGTGGCCTATTTTTGGGGGGGGGGGGGGGGGATTCAGGGCAAGTGCACAGATGGCCGCCACCAAGTTCCCGGTGTTGGGTCACCTGGTTGTGAGTGGAAGGTTCTCTGGTGACACCGGTGGAAATCGGTTAAGTTCGGAACGGACAAAGTACCAGTCGGTGTTTTTAAGGTTTTAAGTAGTTGCGTTGGTGAGTCTCACCAGCCTCAGCAGGTTTGCTGAGAGGAGATATATAATATATATTGTATTATATATATACATGTATATATGTATAATTTTTTGAATATATATTTTTGATATACATCCATATATAAATATTAACTAAATTATATGTT